>NC_091121.1:196859033-197034033 GCF_040183065.1 Periplaneta americana
GTGGGGTGAAGATGAACGACGCGTAAAGAAAAACGTGGGGTCAGGTGAAGGGGGGAGGATCACTCCAACATTTTCCTCTCGCCAGAGGCGATAGGGAAACCCTCCGAGGGCTTTGAAGCGACATTGGGCTCGCAGAAAATCAATCAAGTGTTATACAGCCCTCTGAAGAGTGTGGGAGTACCTTTTATCCATTGCAGAAGGTCACGAGCAATTTCCATTCCACGTAGGACTAGCAGCAGTTCTTCTACTGTTGCCGACTGAAAACTCCTGCCCTTGGGGTTTATATGTACTCCGCATGTTTACGTAATTTCGCACAGTTGAAACAACTAAACTCTGTCCATTGAATGTATGTGCCGTGTCGGCAGGTAAAGTGGAATCGTTAATTACATTGCATTCCAAACAACTGAGGAGAGAGAGCCGCTGTACTCGCTTCGCTTCTTCCTTTCATGTATCAAAAGGGTTAACGGACCTTTCAGCACTTTAAAGTTGATACTCTTCCCTGCATTCAAAGCAGTAGCTTTTCTTTATCTATTATTTAAACAATACACTACTAAGATTTCAAATCATCCGTCCTCAAGTGAGGTTGACCACTGGCATACGGAATTAACAAAATATAAGAGACGAAGGGAAATGAAACGGGCAAAATACTGATTCAATTTGTACATTAAAACATAAATTTACGTGTCAACATATAGATGATAGCGTAGAATTTGAAGAGAGGCCTTCAGAATTTCCATTGTAATCTTCTGAGCCTCATAAAAGGGAATTTTAAAGGATTTAAGGATATTACATGTAAATTTTGGTAAACAACCCCTCGCTCCAAATTGTAAGCCTGTAACATCCCAGTTGTAAAGCGAAATGCCGTATTTTTCACTGAGATATGGAAGACAAAGTACATATTTAGCTCGCTTGTCATCAATTATCAGCAGTGCTTGATTCGTGTCTCGTTCAAAGCAAATCGTAGGGTCTAAGACCATCGCTTTCTGGGTACTTCTATTGATGGCAATTATATCGACTCTTCTATGAGAATCATCTTCAGACAGACAATGAATCTCCTCATGTACTTCCCATCCTCTGTTTCTTAGCAGGTTGGCAATTGCTGTGCGGGCACGATGGTGTCTGTTGTTACGCAGTAGCTCTCCCTTCTTATGAACCCCAGTACGTGGCCAAGTGTTTCAGTCTCGCTGCAGCCGGAATGGCGACAACGGGTAGTACTGAAGGTTCTGCCAGGGACAGATCTCACTGCGGTGACGTTGCAAGACATCTTGATGGCATTGATGTATTCCGAGGACGAAAGACACTTTTTAGAGGAGATCCAGGAGTTGGCTTTGGGGCATTCTTCAAATGTACAAACACCTTTGCCTTTATGTGGGAGCTGGCACCATGACTGGAATGATTGTTTTCTGAGAATTTCTGTGAGATGTTTTCCTTTAGTTTGAGGAGTGACGCTGTGTGGAGCAATCTTCAGGCGCGTGAGAGATGTTTGCTTCTCCTCTTCTAGATTTCTCATGTGATGTAGATGTGCATCATTCACGTGTTCCAGTCGCCTACAGATGTTATAGTGTTGAATACTGGCTTGCCATTCAGCTCTCAGAATTCCAAGACCTCTTACGTTCTTCGATGCATACAGCATGGCATTCGGAGTATCATCTGGGAGGGACAAAATTTCCTTGATTACACTTCTGATAATTTTATCAATATTTTTCAAAACATTTTCAGGAAGTTGGCTGAGCGGAGCGCATTGCAAGGGATAAACAAGACCTGGCCATATATAGATGTGTTTTCTCTGTCATTGTGTTGTTATACTCAGACCGATGAGAGATGAAATGGTTTCTCGGTTGCTCTCCTTGTCACGTTGAGATTTTGTTTCTTCTCTGATAGTAAAGGCCCATTCACAATAAAAATTAAACATAACGTAAGCGTTAACTTGAAAATGTAAAGGTTACTGTAAAATCAAGAAGTGATACCATCATTCACGATGGGAACATAAACATAACCACAAAGATACTTGTAACCATGGAAACATAACAACGACGCCATTTCCTCATATTCTGTCGGGCATAGTTGCGCCCCACGGTCAGATAAAATGCAGCAGATAAAAAAGGGTCCCTGTTTTGTGGGCATAGTTCCGCCCCGATCCCATCAGGTAGAGAAAGGGGCATGGCATAGTTGCGCCCCGATCCCATCAGGTAGAGAAAAGGGCATGGCATAGTTGCGCCCCGATGAAATAGGTAGAGAAAAAGACACTACGGAAACTCGAGCCTCGTAATCAACCAACCTTATTGATTTCTTATGCGATTTAATATTCATTATCGATACCGTTAAATTAACACCATATAGTTGGCAGTACTTTATTAACTGTTTTTCTACTGTTTATGGAGTGATTATCAATAACCTACCGTTAAAATGAACACCATGAAGTTCGCAGTACTTTATTAACTGACATATTCAAATGAGTAAGTCGTTGGAATATGGGGGCTTAGCAGTCTTTGACATTTTATTAATGATTTTCACACCGTCTGTGGCGTATAGTGAGGTTAATTTAAAATGAATGTTAAGTTTAGTGAAAAGGGTAAAGAGTTAATAATTCTAACCGTTTAAGTTTCAATTTTCGAAACCCCGTACCGTAGGGTTAAGATATCGATGTACAAACAAAAAATGCAGTTCATTTATTGTGTGTGATCGATAAAAAAAGTGTTATTTTACATAGCAAAATTGATTATATGCTAGGCCTACCTGATTTCAATGCAGCTATCACTGTGATATTTGTAAATAATTTGTTTATATTATGACAATCACTTTCGTGTGTACTATGCCCATCGGGGCGCAACTATGTCATGTCCATTCTGCTACCTGATTTCTTCGGGGCGCAACTATGCCATGTCCATTCTGCTATCTGATTTCTTCGGGGCGCAACTATGCCATGTCCATTCTGCTACCTGATTTCTTCGGGGCGCAACTATGCCATGTCCATTCTGCTACCTGATTTCTTCGAGGCGCAACTATGCCATGTCCATTCTGCTACCTGATTTCTTCGAGGCGCAACTATGCCATGTCCATTCTGCTACCTGATTTCTTCGGGGCGCAACTATGCCATGTCCATTCTGCTACCTGATTTCTTCGGGGCGCAACTATGCCATGTCCATTCTGCTACCTGATTTCTTCGAGGCGCAACTATGCCATGTCCATTCTGCTACCAGATTTCTTCGGGGCACAACTATGCCTTGTCCATTCTGCTACCTGATTTTTTCGGGGCACAACTATGCCATGTCCATTCTTCTACCTGATTTCTTCGGGGCACAACTATGCCATGTCCATTCTGCTACCTGATTTCTTCGGGGCACAACTATGCCATGTCCATTCTGCTACCTGATTTCTTCGAGGCACAACTATGCCATGTCCATTCTGCTACCTGATTTCTTCGGGGCACAACTATGCCATGTCCATTCTGCTACCTGATTTCTTCGGGGCGCAACTATGCCATGTCCATTCTGCTACCCGATTTCTTCGGGGCGCAACTATGCCATGTCCATTATGCTACCTGATTTCTTCGGGGCGCAATTATGCCATGTCCATTCTGCTACCTGATTTCTTCGGGGCGCAATTATGCCATGCCTAGGCCTCCCAATTGACCACGGGGCGCAACTATGCCATACCGATTCTGTCATATACTTCAATGCTCTACGATTGTGTACTGTTTGCAAATTACGTAAGCATAAGCATGAAAGTTTGGAGTTTGCAAACGTCTAACGTCTAACGGCAATGTTTATGTCAATGCTTATGTGAATCATTGTGAATGATCCCATTTGGTAGCCTGGGCGCAAACTTCTGTGTTTATGTTACGTTTAGGTTTAATTTTCATTTTCATTGTGAATGGTTCTTAAGTTATTCATATCTGACCAGCTACTAAAGCTGAACACAAATTGAGCAAGAAATATTGAAATATATTTAATCTTTCATTGTATCTACTATTCGTTGATTTTGAAAAGGCATACGACAGTTTAAATGGAGACAAACTTTGGAACATATTAAAGGAAGGACATATAGATCAGCATTTAATAAAGGCAATACTAAGCTTATATGAGAATTCAAAAGTTAATATAAAATTAACAAATGTTCAAATATCAGAACCAATTTACATCAGTAAATGTGTCCGTCAAGGTAGTGATTTATCTCCACTTTTATTCAACATATATAGCAACAGAGTAATTCAAGAATGGAATAAAATTGCCAATAATGGTATACAACTAACAAGGAACAAATCAGTCCAAACAATAGTACAGGGTGATCCGTTTGGGTATGGATAAAATAAAAACACCGTAAAACATTTACTACTGAACTTTATTTGTTGAAACTTTGTGCATACAACACTGAAAGATGGGAGATTCCTCAGAGCTCAACATGACCCCCATTGCGCACCCTGCACAACTCATAACGGTGAAGCAATTCAGTCCATGTCCGTTGTAACATAAGAGGGGTGATTTGTATCTTACATGTATAAATAAGTTTATATATAAATAAATAATTAAAAGGAAGTAATGGGTGAGTGAGTGAAGTTATGAAGAAAGGAAAGAGGGGATGAATGAATGAAATATTAAATGTTATGTTTTATTTAACGACGCTCGCAACTGCAGAGGTTATATCAGCGTCGCCGGATGTGCCGGAATTTTGTCCCGCAGGAGTTATTTTACATGCAAGTAAATCTACTGACATGAGCCTGTCGCATTTAAGCACACTCAAATGCCATCGACCTGGCCCGGGATTTAACCCGCAACCTTGGGCTGAATGAATGAATGAATGAATGAATGAATGAATGAATGAATGAATGAATGAATGAATGAATGAATGAATGAATCAATCAATCAATGAACCAATGAATGAATAAGTAAATAGAAATAAATATATATTACCTTACTCTCTTCAAGCAATATCTTTAACATTATTTTGTGCAGTTTTCAAGGCGTCGAATAATATTTACTTTGTCAGAAATACTCAGACTTGAAAGTGTTTGTGGCATGAAGCCTTACCGGTATGCAGGGGGTTTCATTCTCTTCACAACAGACTACGTTGTACTGTTTTCGGCTTTCTTTAGACCAGCCGTGGCGAGAACGTGACTCGCGAGACATTGTGGCTCGCAGTGATAGCTATGCATTTCGTTTGCTTCTAACCTCCGCCAACCCCACCCTCTCACTCACTGGAGTCAAACTCCGTTCCATTTGTATTTGTCTCTGACCTGCGAGTGGCATATGTCTCTCTCGAAACCATGTACGAAAGTTCCAAGTAGGATGGGAGGACGCATTTTTTTGCTGCCAATATGTTCAGAATATTAAATGTATGATTTGTTCATAAGTATTACGAGGAAAACGGTTGTATAACATAAAACGGTATTATACTACATGTTACTGATGAAACATTGAAAGGTTAAGTGTTATTGTTGTTGTCATCATCATCAACATCATCATCATTATCATCAGCATCATCATCATATCATCATCATCTCTGTACGTCGACCCTTTTTCAGCAGATGTACAGATAGCTCTTCAATTTGAACTCACTGATTTACTATGTGATGTCAAATGAAAGCTAGATGTAAGGACTTGACAAATGTTGAACTTTCAAATCTTTGCCAAAAAATAAATATCCGAAGCTGCGTTCTTTCGCTTGCTCTGTTGAAGCCATGTTCGCTACAACTTACGTTTGTGAAAAATTATTTTCAACAATTAAAATAGTAAAAACCAAATTTAGATCACGACTGACAGACAAATACCTTCGTGATCAACTACGACTGGCAGTAGGTAAGTCACATAATAATAAGAAACTTTGTCGCAGAGACATTCTGAAGACAGTTAATTTTAGGTTGTGATATTGTTCATTTATTGTTCATTTCTTTCGTCGTTACACGTACTAAACATTAGTTTGTAGCCTTGTACTGTATAAAATTATATTTAAGTGCTTGACGTAAGGAAAATGAAAATCCGTTAATAAGTCAGACAGTTGCTTCACTTCCCCTTCGGATGTCCGCCTACCTCCATAGGTGCTATGCACTTTGCAGGTTACACAGTGGCTCGGCGCACGATTACATTTTCGCCACTGCTGCTTTAGACTCAAACGTATTCTACAAAATCCACGGAGCAGTGTGCTGTTATAGGCTCTGAAGTTAATTTTATGGAGCTTAATACAGAGGTTTAGAAAGAGAAAAATAAAGAAGTCTGCAGCAGTAAATACAGGGACATCATTTTCTTTTTCCTAACATTTTAAATATTAACCTGTCTATACCTTTAGAGAACCGGAAACACCGCTTGCTCCCCCCTCCAAGACTGGAGTTCGATGATACTGGCGTAAAACACAAATCACTCTACTAGGTATAGGAAGGAAGAAAAGTAGTTCATCCATTTACGTAAACTAGGAAATATCGCGATTTTGAGTTTGATAATTTTCATTAGGTTTTTCTTTAATCAAAGTACAGTACTGTATTAAGAATAAGTGTTTTTACTCACGAAGTGAGTTATCCATGCGAACGTATTCATTATGCAGTGTATATTATACTGTCTACAGCACATTAGCGTACAATATATATAGAAAGAAGTTAAATTGAAAAATAATCATAATATGAATATTTAAACACAATTTTGAAAATGGTGGCCGTTCATTTCGATACAGGCTTCAGTTCTTTTGTGCATATTATCGCACTATAGACTATTGCATCTAATTCCAATTGCCAGTTTCGTCCTTCGTATTAGTAACTCATGTTGAAATAATTCTGTACCTACTCTACGTACTGTGAATTCAATCTTCACTTCTGCCCGACCCGAAAATATAAAATTACTCAGACATGCTATCTACTGTCCGTCCAAGTGGTTATGCCGCAGGATTGTAGAAAGGGAGGAAATCACGTAACAGTTAATTACTTAACGAGGCCCTTTTATTTAAGTTAAATTAAACAGCTGTATAATATTACGTAAACTTCCAATTCCTAAGAGAAATTAATGTTTTCAGAAAAGAGCTAAGACAGCCCAGCTATTACAGAGTGGCGAGCAGAAGCAGGTGGGGGAAATCGGGATGCGACGTAGGCAAACGGACAGTATCTGTGCGAAAATATGATTCAATATTGAAAGCTCTTTCGGCACTGGAAAACGCGAACATATTTCTGGAACGTACTATACTCAGTAACTCAGTACTGCTTACTATCTGCGGTCTTGGTTCTGTGTGGAGTTGGAACTTCCTTAGTAGAAGGGGTGGGAGTGAAGTACATTAAAAAACTCAGGTACAATAAAAATTGAAGTAAAAATAAAATGATGTCCCTGTATAAACGAATACTTGTTTGTCACGTTGCTCTCTAGCTGTACAGACTGCTGTACATCATTCACGATAAAGCCAGCACACTGAACTTCATTAACAGAAAACAGTAGGTACAGTGTAAATTAACTTCCATCACATTTACAACCCCAGTTGCTAACTAAATCGTGTACATCACAAAATTAATTTTCGCGTTTATTCTTTTTTTCCCCCTCTCACACCACGACTATTATTCCAATCAGCGACAAATTTCAAACGCTTGAATGTGTAAACGTAGAACGGAAATTTAGACACTTTACAGGGATTCTATGTTTAATTTTTTAATTAAATGATCTGAACTTTTTCCTTAAATAAAATCCGCAAAATTCAAGTGCAAGTTATGTTAAACAGAGACGGTTTAGAACAAGTTTTAATCGCAATATTATTACTATAATTTTACCACTTGTCCCTCAATCTATTTCATTATGCAGAAAATGTCCAGGCTTGCCAGAAAAATCCAAGACTCCGGAGAGATTGGAAAGAGAATAACGCAAAGATACTCTTCATTTTAGGAACCTTGCAAACGATCTTGGAAGTGATTGGAATAGCTATGGGAGCTCCAAGTCTGTCTCATTTAAAGATTCGCCATCGCATTAAAGGAACTTGGAGAATTTTGAAAGGAAATGAAAAAGAAAATGAAAGAGAGCGTATTTGTTAGGATACGTAAAAGACGAAAAGGGAGGAATGTCAGAAAGTACTGTACGTACCTTTTCTCAAAGCTTCGCGTCGTCCTTCGCAAATCAGACGTAATGAGAAGGTCCCACTAAGAAAAACAGTGAAGACTTTGTATGCCAAGTTGTTATATTCTTGATTGTGGGCCTTATTATACGTCAGAGCAGAATATAAGGTCCGGTGACATGGTTCTAATTTTCATTTTGCTCATTACATTTAGTTTGAACATTTCTTTGCAGTAAAATATCGTAGTATGGTGAACAGTAATAACTCGTCCATGAAACCTAGAGCATTGCCATCCTTTCAGTTGTTTTAGTAGTGGTGGTGGCGACGGTGGTAGCAATACCAGTAGTGGTAGTAGTAGTAGTAGTAGTAGTAGTAGTAGCAGTAGTAGTAGTAGTAGTAGTAGCAGTACAGTAGAACCTCTATTATCCGTGATAATGAAGGGGGTGGAGTGAACGGTTAATCGAAAAAATCGGATAATCCGTACCATATCAGGTTTTCATAAATTAAGTGCATAGATTAATACAGTTTCGGAATTTCCTCCGTGGTCTTCTGTTTTAACATTCTAGATAACAGATCAGACGTTCACTAATTTAAGTCTGATTTTCAACGACAAAACTCCTTATGACGGTTGTCTGTGAAAAGATAGGAATAGTAGGCCTACAGGTCTCATGTTGTAGATTTACATACTTTATACACTTTATATATTTGTCTTCATTAAATCGTGCACAATTGTAATTCCTATTTCGTATTCTGATGCGAGATGAACCACAGTTTCTCTTTTTCCAAACCATTCAATTACTTGTACTTTTTTCGTAGTACAACACGTTTTCTTTTGACACCTGTAGAAAACATTTTGCGTAGAAGTTAGACAGCACGGCCCCTTTAAGAGTAGACCATACTGTATAAGGGTAAAGGTTTGTAAAGAAAACATTCTGTAGAAAAAATTCGTACTAATATAATGTGCATACAGTACTTCATATTTTTTCTACATCAAAAAAAAAAAAGAGAGAGAGAAAGTCAGTCGGATAATCCACCAATCGGTTAATAGGGTGACGGATAATAGAGATTCTACTGTAGTAGTAGCAGCAGCAGTAATAGAGCACTGGTGGTAGTAGTAGAGCAGTAGGGGTGGTGATGGTGGTGATGGTGGTGGTGGTAGTAGTGGTAGTGGTAATAGTATAACAGTAGTAGTAGTAGTTGTAGTAGCAGTGGTGGCGGCGGCAGTGGTGGTGGTAGCAGTAGTACTAGTGGCAGTGGTAGCAGTAGCAGCAGCTGAGGTGGTGTTAATAGTGGTAGCAGTAGTGCAAGTACTAGCAGTAGTGGTAGTTGTGGTGGCGCTGGTAGTGGTGATTGTATTGTATTTATTAACATTCCATGGTATTCATACCTTGCTTCACAGCTAGAATATGGAACAAGTCAAAAAACTTAATACTATTATAAAGTCTTAGGGCCATATTCATATACATTTTTAGCGCGGGCTTCCGGTGGATGATCAGCGTTTTTCGTATTCATAAACCAGTGTTAGCGATAGGATATGATTTGAATTCTGTACAAGTAACCAGTGGATAACCGGGGCTAGTTTAGCACGCTCGTAGCGCGTGCTGAGAAATGTCTATGAATACCACCCCTAATTTATAGTCACAGTCTAGATGAAATATATACAGACGAGATTTACAATGTAGTCCACTAGTACAAGACAAAGTTTTAGTATCAATTTCATGAAGCGTTATTGAATATCATGAATTCACCTACAGAATAGAAGGCGTTGGAAATTAGGTACTTCTTTAATTTGGCCCTAAATAATCTTATGTTTTGAGTTTCATTTTTTTTATCGATAGGGAGGCTATTAAAAATTTTACTGCCATATAACGCACTCCTTTTTGAAAGCACGATACACTTGCCGATGGAGTATGAAAGTCATTTTGGACGTGTATTTATGCTATGAACTATTGAATTAGTTACAAAGTTTTCACGATTACATACGAGGAAGATTATTAATGAAAAGATATACTGACAAGCCATGGGCATTATTTGTAGTTTTTTGAAAATAGTCCTACACGATTCCCTAGATTTGGCACCTACTATTATTCTAATTGCTCTTTTTTGTAATAGAAATATACTGTTACTATCTGTGGAATTTCCCCAGAATATTATTCCAAAACTCATTACCGAGTGTTTTTAAGGTATTGATAATTACTATCTTTTGCATAAATCTAATAACAAAACAAGCTGAATTTAGTTTGGGGTAATTTCTTTAATGCGATTTTTCCAATTTAACACATTATAGATTTTTAAGCCAATAAATTTGGTTGTTGTTGTTTCTAATAGGGATCTATTGTTAATTATTGCGCTAGAAATTTGCGAGGTTGAATTTTCACAGGATTTAAATTGAATTATGTTAGTTTTGTTACAATTTAATACTAATTTATTGACTGAGAACCAGTCACATATTTTGAAGAGAATTTCCTCTGTTGAAGATTGGAATGTGTTGGAGTTATTGACTGTAATTACTATACTTGTGTCATCTGTAAATAATATGGGATGACCTACATCTTTTATTAGGAGGACAAGATCATTTATTAACACTAGAAAAAGTAGGGGACCTAATATTGATCCTTGAGGAATTCCATTATTAATAGTTCCACATGCCGAGGCAGATTTCATAGTTGAATTGATTTCAACTTTCTGTTTCCTATCTATGAGATATCTATGATAGTAGTAGTAGTAGTAGTAGTAGTAGTAGTAGTAGTAGTAGTAGTGGTGGTGGTGGTGGTGGCAATAGTAGTAGCAGTGGTAGCGGTACCGGCAGTAGAAGTAGTAAACAAGCTAAATGAAGGAGATACGTGTTAATGAAGAAATAAGTGTTCTTAGTCATCTGTTCCTAAAAGCAGATTTTTTTACGCTGAATAATCGTGTTAAAATTGACTAAGGTAACCGTTGGTACAGTAATAACTAAAGCTCGGAACTTGGGGACTTGTGTGTCGTGTGCATGAGTAAGGTTACAGGTACAACGAACACAAAGCTCACGCTACAGGTGCTCAGGGACAGTCGTATGTACTAAGAAAGTGGTCACATCGAATGAAGGGAGACGGACGAGGACACTGTGTTATGTCGAAGCCAATGACATTCAGAGACTTACAGGAAAACGTTTGTTTGAGGAATTAGAAAATACGTGTTATTCGAATGGGTATTATAGAAGTTTGAAAATACATTTTTTAAATTTTAGCTACAGAATTTCGTGGAGGACCTCGGAGGAGATACAATATTTTCTTCGAATGGAAAGTTTATATTTTTTAAATTGTGCCACACATAAACTAGAGATTGGAAACGTGACATTGAAGATGTTAATGAGATTTATTTAATCTTTAAGTATTCATAAAAGTTTCCTTTATTTCTACAGTGAAAGTGTAGTGTTTTAAATATCTTTAAACTATATAAATTAGAAATGTAAACGGAGTTTAACCGCTTGAAAGACATTGCAGTCCCTTAAATCGGTGAAAAATTTGTCCACAGCCATTGAACAAGTCGTTGAGGGACCTGCCCTAGTAGTGACACACAAATTGAAAACTATTTTCGAGAAACATTTGGGAAATACTTATCTTTCTGAGATAGCTAGCAACTACTGAAAATCGAAAAGAGAACAGTGACAGTGAAAACATTCAGTATTTTAAGTTTGTCCCCATCACTTCATGTGATGTGGAAATGAGTTTCTCTCGTTTCAAATCGTGTTTAACTAACAGGCGAAGAAGTTATGGGTTCGAAAATCTTCGAATGTACGTAGTCATACACTGTAATAAAATGTACAGAGCTGCAGAACAGTAAATTTGATATATTTCTCGTGTTTATTTTCATTATACATATGCTGTAAAATTATGTGTTTCAATCTACCATAATACAACCAATATGTTGTTACAGCCAGAAACCACTTTTATAGCAGACCTGACTGTACCTCCGTGCTGGAAGCGGGAGTTGTTGACATGGAAGTCCAGTCGCTTAGCCACGTGCAAAGGCACAAGTCCCCAAGTTCCGAGCTTTGGTAATAACCCATCTAAGAATTTAATGTTCTTAGTTTGTACCGGAGAGGTTTAGAAAATTTTAAATAACAGAATGGCATAAATCAAATTTCTCCTACAACCTGGTTTCCGTCTTTATCGACAAACGACTCTTCATGCCAACATCTTGGAAGGATATTGTATATTTACAACATTTTACATGCTCTGATAGATGAAATCAAATATAAAATAAAATGGACGTAAATTAAATACAATTAGCCTGAAACGCTTGCTTTGTGTAACACGCCTCGAATTAAGTCATCATTCTGAATTATTTATGCTTGGGTTGAAACTGTCTTTGCGCATATGATAAAAGAATGTTAAAAATGACTGACTGAATTAAAATTCAATAACGCAAATTTGATTGATATGTAGTATAGAATGGGTAAGTCCGAGAGTCTAAAAGAGTCTTAATAATGAAGTTTGATGGATTATATCGCAAATTAAGCAGCGATGAAGCGTGCGAAAATGATAGAGCGTCAGAGTTCCACAATTGTGTTGTTCGGAAACTTCCTCGCGATTGACCGAGCGAGAACCGAGAACAGTTTGCGTTATTGACACGATCCATTAAGCTGTCACTCGTAAAACGTCACGATCTGTCGCTATCTGATTGAATTATGACGTATGAGACCCGACGCTGCACTCCGCTGTTCTCACTTGCGCGGAAATGTGGAACAGCCATGTTGACGAATTTTCCTGTTCACAGCTTGTTTCATTTTTATTTTATGACATATTTATGTATTTGTAAGGTCGTAAGAGCAAACGGTTCATTTAGTCTTGCGACTGTTTGTAATTCATTTAAGGAAAATATACAGGGCATATCAAAAGTCCGGTAACACTTTCAATATTTTATTACACAAAAACTACTAATGACAGCACTTTCAAACACACGTCAGTTTAAAGTCAAACTCTCAAAGTTCGTTTTACACCTTACAGAGATTCAATGTGTGAACCACAAGTGACTCGGCAGATGTCCAAACGATAATCAAACTCTTCCCATATCCTTTTCAACATATCCTCTGTGACCGTGACGGCAGCTTCTCGAATTTTGGTTTTTAGTTCCTCTAAATCACGTGGCAAAGACGGTACAAACACACGGACCTTTAGGTACCCCCATGTGTGCATACGATTCATCTGCAATACTCGTAAATTTGATCATATAACACCTTCCCTCTAGTTACTTTCATGGTCGCGTCTGAAGGAACGAAGAACAATACATTCACTGTCTCTTCTGTTTAGAATCATGCATACTTCTACTCCGAATTATCTGTTATCGCGCTTTCAATTTCTTACACCTCTTCGAAACCGACATCAAGCACTTCTTTCTATCCCTTATCATAGAACGTCTTTATACTCATCTTCCTATACTGTAGAAATACCTCGTCTCTGGAATTCGTTACCTAATGACGTCAGGGACTGCCGGACTTTATCACAATTCAAAATTAAATTGGAAAATTTTGTCTTAGTTAATTTTTTTTTTTTTTTTAGGTATTGCTAGAAATATTGATTTCTGTTTTTTTCTTTTTCTTTTTTAATTTAGATTAAAATTGCAAGTTTCTTGTTTATGTTAGTTAATTAGTTAGGATACAATTAATTATGATACTTGATCACTCATTTAAAGTTCGTGTGACTGCAACCTGTGTATATTTTGTGTGGCTTTACTTTGTTAATAGTGTTTCTCTCTCTCTCTCTCTCTTTCTTTCTTGTGTAGCTTTACTTTGTACATAGTGTTTTTTTCTGTTTATTTCTATTATTGTATTTGTATTCCTGGTGTTGTAGAAGACAAGGCCTGATAGCCTTAACTACACCAGAATAAATAAATAAATAAATAAATAAATAAATAAATAAATAAATAAATAGAAAAAAGTCACATGCAGTCATATCGGGTGACCTTGGTGGCCATGTCATGAAACATCTGTCCCTTACTCCAGCACGTCCTATCCAACGATTAGACATCTCCGTATTCAGGTAAGCACGAACTGCATTGTGGAAATGTAGCGGAGCCCCATCTTGCTGAAAGATGAAATCGTCATCGAGATCTTGTCTAAGTTGAGGCACCAACCATTGCTCCAACATGTCCAGATATGAATGTCCAGTCACAGTAGCCTCAATGAAGAAGAAAGGTCCGTACAGTTTTCGTTGTGACAACGCGCAGAAAACATTCACCTTTGGTGAATCACGCTCATGTTCAGTGATTCTGTGAGGTTTCTGTACCCCAAACACGACAGTTGTGCTTGTTAATTTTCCCACTCGTATGGAATGTCGCTTCGTCGCTGAAAATTAAGCGGCTGAATAAGTCATCGTCGTCTGCTACGAGTTTTCTTGCCAGCTACAACAACAGACAGCAAAAGTGAATGTTGGATATCTATTCCGTCCTCACAGTCACTAATATCTGGTAGTCGCTTCGTTTCTTTGCTCGTTCTTATCATGTCTTCTTTTGCATTTCCTTCATTAGTCTTGTCTATGATCCTGACCCTAGACACTTCCAGCTGCTTCCATAATCCTTTGTCGTCAATATTTTGTACCAGCCTCACTTTTTTTTTCTCCTTGGTTCATTCTGGTCAGCCATATTATTACTGTATTTCTTAAGGAATTTCAGAAGAAGGGAATAAAGAAAAGAGAAGAAAAAGGAAGAAGGTGAGAGAAATAAAGGAAGCAAGACAGGAAGAAACGAGAGACAAAGGAATAAAATTCAGAATGAGAGGAAGGGAAGAAAGAAGAAGAAAAATTAAGAAAGGTCAGGGAAAGGAATAGAAATATGAAGAGCACAAGAAAAAACAAGGATATAAGAAAATAAAATATACTAATGGAATAAATAAATAGACAATGAAAACAAAAAGCAGATAGAAGGGAAGAGCAAAACGAAGGAAGCAAGAACACAAATGCCGCCTACACATTTGTTTCACAAAATCAAAGTGAATTACAACACGGGATACAAGTCAGGTCCTTCAATCTGTCCAGAGTAGGATCCTAGATTGACAGACTTCTGACGGACATTGAGAATTTTATAGACACTCTTTGGTCCCTCCGAAATCCCTCTTTACTGCCCGAGGAGAAGTCTATTCTGTAAAAGGCAACTGTGATGAGTATACTTGTGGAAAACGTCCACAGAGTCCCGCCATCCCACTGTCCCCATGGGATCAGACGTGGGATCCACTCTACGCGTGACTGTCTGCTGGGAAGCGAATGAAAAACTAGGCACTTGAAATACTCACGCCAGATCTGACCACAGGGTAGGCCTCATGCATTATTAGACTTGGGTTGCGATGTAGAGTGCAGCAATATTACGAGGAAGAAATGCGGACCATATTTTCTAGAGAGTTTGAAAAGAGTTTGAGTGAAGCTTGAATCTAACTTTTCCCATTACAGGTGAAAAATTACTACGAAGTTTGGAAGATTGGATCTCCATTAATTTTCTTCATTGTATTCTATTCTTAGTTATTAATTTCCTCTGCATTTGTTTTTCGTATTTGTTTTTCGTATTTGTATTTCTGGTCTTTGGCAGAGAGGGCCTGATGGCTTTAACTCTACCAGATTAAATAAATAAATATTATTATTTAATATTCTTACAAATTGCTAAATCTACTTAACTAAACGAAATGTATCTTTTCAAGAGGTGGAGAAGTTCAAATATCTTGGAGCAACAGTAACAAATATAAATGATACTCGGGAGGAAATTAAACACAGAATAAATATGGTAAATGCCTGTTATTATTCGGTCGACAAGCTTTTACCATCCAGTCTGCAGTCAAAACATCTGAAAGTTAGAATTTATAAAACAGTTATATTACCAGTTGTTCTTTATGGTTGTGAAACTTGGACTCTCACTTTGAGAGAGGAACATAGGTTAATTGTGTTTGAGAATAAGGTGCTTAGGAAAATATTTGGGGCTAAGAGGGATGAAGTTACAGGAGAAAGGAGAAAGTTACACAACACAGAACTGCACGCATTGTATTCTTCACCTGACATAATTAGGACCATTAAATCCAGACGTTTGAGATGGGCAGGACATGTAGCACGTATGGGCGAATCCAGTAATTCATATAGAGTGTTAGTTGGGAGGCCAGAGGGAAAAAGACCTTTAGGGAAGCCGAGACGTAGATGGGAAGGTGATATTAAAATGGATTTGAGGGAGGTGGGATATGATGATAGAGAATGAATTAATCTTGCTCAGGATAGGGACCGAAGGCGGGCTTATGTGAGGGCGACAATGAACCTCCGGGTTCCTTAAAAGCCAGTAAGTAAGTAAGTAGTACTTAACTTAAACGGCGACTGAGACGCTGGCAAAGAGAACAACGATAGAGTAAGTTGATAGAGCAAAATTATAAATTATAGGTGATTTGTTTTGTCCTTCAATGGAGCATCACGAATGATGAAGAATTTATGTAAGCTTGAAGGTTCTTGCACACTTACTTTAGTCAGGAGAATTTCTTTCTGTTGAAAGAATATCAACAATTTTGCACTAAACTGAAGAAAGAGATACCACAACTTACACCCTTGCCTTTACGATGATAATCAAATAAAACCAAGGACATAGTGTTGTCAACATGTTCGTTACCAGTAAAAATTTGTATTTTCTCTCTCACGCACTCTCTCCTTCTCTCGCTCTCTCTCGTTCTGAACATTTGTTTGGGAGACGATTAGGTTAGATTTGATGAGAACATATATTAGTGTAAATTAAACGCACCTCGCTGGCAGCGATAAGGTTTCTTAATATTTTGAAATATACTATTTTCAGTATTACGTTGTTCTTTATTTATATTTTGAAATACACTCTCGTTAGCATTATGTTGTTCTTCATTAATATTTTGAATTATACGCTCCTTAGCAATATGTTGTTCTTCATTAGTATTTTGAAATATAGTCTCGTTAGCATTATGTTGTTCTTCATTAGTATTTTAAATTATACACTAGTTAGCATTATGTTGTTCTTTATTAATATTCCGAAATATATTCTCTTTAGCACTTTGTTGTTCTTCATTAGTATTTTGAAATATAGTCTCGTTAGCATTATGTTGTTCTTCATTAATATTTTGAATTATACGCTCCTTAGCAATATGTTGTTCTTCAATAGTATTTTGCAATATAGTCTCGTTAGCATTATGTTGTTCTTCATTAGTATTTTTAATTATACACACGTTAGCTCTATGTTGTTCTTTATTAATATTCTGAAATATAATCTCGTTACCATCATGTTGTTTTTTTATTAATATTTTGAAATATACTCTCGTTAGCATTATGTTGTTCTTCATTAGTATTTTGAATTATACACTCGTTAGCATTATCTTGTTCTTTATTAATATTCTGAAATATATTCTCGTTAGCATCATGTTGTTCTTCATTAGTATTTTGAATTATAGACTTGTTAGTATTATGTTGTTCTTTATTAATATTTTGAAATATACTCTCGTCAGCATTATGTTGTTCTTTATTAATATTTTCAAACATACTCTCGTTAGCATTATGTTGATCTTTATTAATATTTTGAAATATACTCTCGTTAGCATTATCTTGTTCTTCATTAATATTTTGAATTATACTCTCCTTAGCAATATGTTGTTCTTCATTAGTATTTTGAAATATAGTCTCGTTAGCATTATGTTGTTCTTCATCAGTACTTTGAATTATACACTCGTTAGCATTATGTTGCTCTTAATTAATATTTTGAATTATACTCGCCTTAGCAATATGTTGTTCTTCATTAATATTTTGAATTATACGCTCCTTAGCAATATGTTGTTATTCATTAGTATTTCGAATTATACACCCGTTAGCATTATGTTGTTCTTCATTAGTATTTTCAATTAAACTCTCGTTAGCATTATGTTGTTCTTTATTAATAGTTCGAAATATACTCTTGTTAGCATTATGTTGTTCTTTATTAGTATTTTGAATTATACACTCGTTTGTATTATGTTGTTCTTTATTAATATTTTGAAATATACTCTCGTTAGCATTATGATGTTCTTTATTAATATTTTGAAACATACTTTCGTTAGCGTATGTTGTTCTTTATTAATATTTTGAATTATACACTCGTTAGCATTATGTTGTTCTTCATTAGTAGTTTGAATTATACACTCGTTAGCATTATGTTGTTCTTTATTAATATTTTCAAATATACTCTCGTTAGCATCATGTTGTTCTTTATTAATATTTTCAAACATACTCTCGTTAGCATTATCTTGTTCTTTATTAATATTTTGAAATATACTCTCGTTAGCATTATGTTGTTCTTCATTTTGAATTATACACTCGTTAGCATTATTTTGTTCTTTAGTAATATTTTGAAATATATTCTCCTTAACAGTGAGTTGTCCTTTATCGATTTTTTGAAATATACTCTCGTTAGCATTATGTTGTTCTTTATTAATATTTTGAATTATACTCTCCTTAGCAATATGTTGTTCTTCATTAATAATTTGAAATATATTCTCGTTAGCGTTATGTTGTTTTTTATTAATTTTTTGAACTATATTCTCGTTAGCTTCATGTTGTTCTTTATTAATATTTGGAAATATATTCTCCTTAACAGTAAGTTGTCCTTTATCGATATTTTGAAATATACTCTCGTTATTATTATGTTGTTCTTTATTAATACTTTGAAATATGATCTCGTTAGCATTGTGTTGTCCTTTATTAATGTTTTGAAATATACTCTATACTTCTATACAGATTGCTTGTATGCAGACTGTGATTTCTATAATAACACACAACGCAAATTTACTAATGTTAAATTACGCAACAATGACTTATGACAGAAATCTGGTAAAATAACAAAAATTACGTGAAACTAATTGTTTATGTTACTGAACTAACTACAAGGACCTTCAATCCATTACACATACTACATGCAACTCGTTTAACTCCACCATTCATTCATTTGTCCACGCCTGAGGAGTAACGGTTAGCACATCTGGCCGCGAAACCAGGTGGCCCGGGTTCGATTCCCGGTTGGGGTAAGTTACCTGGTTGAGGTTTTTTCCGGGGTTTTCCTTCAACCCAACATGAGTAAATCCTGGGTAACTTTCAGTGCTGGACCCCGGATTCATTTCACCGGCATTATCACCTTCATCTCATTCAGACGCTAAATAACCTTAGATGTTGATAAAGCGTCGTAAAATAACCTACTAAAATTAAAAAAAAAAACATTCATTCTCGGACATCCTGTATTTGAAAGTAAATGCTAGAAATAAGTAGCATCTTCTGCGGACCTCTGGAAAAAGAACTAAGGAAGAGCAAAGTGCTTTGTTTGGAATTTAGCATTGTATTAGGCAGAAACATGAGCATTACGACGACGTGAAGAGAAGCGACTAGAAGCATTTGAAATGTGGATATGGAGAAGAATGGAACGTGTGAAGTGGACAGACAGAATAAGAAATGAAGTTGTGTTTGAAAGACTGGGTAAAGAAACAATATTCTACATCTTGATTACATAACTTTTAACACTGTATCACTTCGGAATATGTATGATAAGAACTTTCCTGTGTTAAATATTATTAACGTACCTTGTTAACATGTTTCGACCTATTTTCGGTCATCTTCGGAACTGGTAGTTTTTCTTGGCGTCTCTTGTTTCCTCTTTGACTCTACACTACGAACGCACCCACATAGGAAACAAGAGGCGCCAAGACCAACAACGACCAGTTCCGAAGATGACCGAAAATAGGTCGAAACATGTTAACAAGGTACGTTAATAATATTTAACACAAGAAAGTTCTTATCATACATATTCCCGAAAGAATATTGCTGAAACTGATCAGGAAGAGAAAAAGGAATTGGTTGGGTCACTTGCTGAGAAGAAACTGCGTACTGAAGGATTGACTGGAAGGAAGGGTTAACGGGTGAAGAGTTCGGGGCAGAAGAAGATTTCAGATGATAGACGACATTAAGATATATGGATCATATGAGGAAATTAAGAGGAAGGTAGAAAATAGGAAATATTAAAGAAAGCTGGGTTTGCAGTGAAAGATATAAGAAAAGAACAAAATAGAGGAAAATGAGACAGTGATAGAGAATGTATTTCGTAATATATGACTACAGACTATTTGATACTGGCAGCTTACCTGCCTGGTAATGGGGTATAAATTCCAAATATACCCAGATGCTCCGTGGCAGTACATTGTTGAATAATGGCAGCAACAAACAATACCGGCCCTCATACAAGTATCAATCAATCACGACCCCACGCAGTTCGTTAGCCACTGAATGTTTTTAATGTAACTTTATTACAGTAATTGCCATATATCGGGTAGGGTTACATATAATAAATCCAGCAAACCCTCTGGGCCATTTGAAACGTCGAGGAAACAAAGCACTTTTTTGTCCTTTACAAATACGCTCATCAACACTGTTGGAGCAAATATTGAAATAATTCGTGTTTAATAGTGAATCAGAGTGTTGCTGTTAGTGTGTGTTCCAGTAATTACACCGGATTGAATGGGAGATAGGTACGTGAGGCTTTTTGTCATGAATTGGCATTGATGAAATGAGAAGAGAGACGAAAAAGATGCTGTAGACTAGTGTGTAATTACTATAAACTTTCCCATACTATCAGAATACTTAGGATAATTGAGGCGGTAGCCAGAAAAAGGGCCCATAAGCAAAAGTCATGTTTCGAGAAAACAATGATTGAAAAATTTATTTGTATATCATTGCGATTGGGATGCACTTTTATCAACAGTAATCTCACTAGACGTTTTGATTTATCTAGAGAAAATCAAAACTCGAGTGGGATTTAATTGACTATTACACGATTAGAAGAAAGTATATAAAGATTAGAAGTAACGAAGTACTCCAATACAATAAAATATTAACTGACTTACGAAAATACAACTGTCTTCAAATGTATTATTGTACCATCTCAACATTACAAAATATTACGCTAGATGCATGCTAGATGACAGTAGTGTCTTTATACAGACAGTGTAATGATTACTATTCAATAAATCTTAATATTAAACAATCTCTGATACGTGACTATCCATAATATCATATAGCAGAAGCTATAACATAACCTAACTAATATACACAAGTGTTAGAAAAGTTTTAATTAACGACGATGACATAAAAAATAAACATGAATAATTTTGAAAGGAATAATTATTGAATGTACAATTTTCAAATTTGAATGTGGTTGGTGGTTCAATTGATGTTATATTGGACGTGTGCATAATAGAAGTGGAACTCGTTGATTTAGGCCTACGTGGTGTATTCAACTTATTCAGAATTTTCGAATGAATAATTTTAAAAGGAATAATTATTGAATGTACAATTTTCAAATTTGAATGTGGTTGGTGGTTCAATTGATGTTATTTTGGACGTGTGCATAATGGAAGTGGAACTCGTTGATTTAGGCCTACATGGTGTATTCAACTTATTCAGGATTTCCGAATGGTGCTCTTCATTTATTTGTAAATCGGATTTCAGAAGATGCATAGGTATGATCAGTGATTTTTATTAATTCTTGTTCTTGAATGCCAATGCGAGTCATATTTGAAAGTGCTGTGCATCGACTGGAGTGGTTTGTAATTTTATATATATTTTTTTTGACGTCCAGACCAGCGCAGTTTCAAATGTTGGCAAACAAAGAAACAAATGCTAGGGACGCGATAAAATTAAACAAATGCTAGGGACGCGATAAAATTGTGCGATAAGCAGCCATGATTGGTTGAAATATATCCTTTCGTACCGTTTTATTGGTCAAAAGTAGTATGACGTAGTAAGAGTGTAATAGTCAAGATAACAATTTTCATACTGTTACAATAATATTTGTCTACAAGTTTTTGTTAAATAATATATTCCGACTTTAATAGTGTTAATAAAATAATATATTTTATTGAAGCATTTTATAGGCCCTTTTTCCAGAGAACAAGTTTGTTTTATCAAAATACTTTCAATATGATTATATTTTAGCAAAATTTGATATCAGCATTGAACACCGCATATTACAGAGGTTTACGATTTCATAATCATTTTAGTAAAATTATATTTCTTACATATATCTCGTAGTTACGTCATAAATTATACCGAATACTTAAGAATCAAGAATGCCTATTGGGTACAGAATACAGATTACAAGTTATTTAATATTGATCTAGAATTGATTCACACTCAGTGCAGTTTACACTTCAGTGCACATCCTTGATTGACTCACACTCACTTTGGGAATCATCTAAGTACATTGATGTTTTCTCCCAATCTAACTTTTCTCTCTTCAATATGTTTTGCACTTCACATTCAGTTTTTCACCAGTCTTTTCTTTGTAATAATCACAGAATAACCCAAAGAGAATCTTGATATTTAGGTTTGGGTTTGTGGTAATGGATTTTGCTATGTGGAGTCGATTGTAGGTGTGACTGCAGTAAATCCCATTATATTGTTGTTCATTTTATATGGTCTGTTTTCATGGGAACTCCTTTTTCCCCTCAAATCTTTCACCTTTTAATATTTTCCCTTGTATTACTCTCAGTCTTTTGGCAAACATTTTGAAGATTCCCAAAATCATTTGACGACACACCTCTTGCTGAACACCACTTCGACGCAGAGAATATGCCCATGCATTTTCACGACTTAGTTTTGGATTTTAAGTTACATTTGTGACTAGTATACTTTTTTATAACAAGCCTGCCACTGTAGCATCCTGCAGTAACTTTGTTTGCCCACTGTAAAATATTTCGAAGAGATCTTTCCGTTCATAAGCAGTGAACTTGGAGAAACATTCCTTCTGGCAGCAGGAGGTAATGGGTTCAAAACTTACCTTCAACAATAGCACCTTTCGAAGTTACATAAGTGATATCATGTTGTTTATTAATTTTTCTGTCTTCCCGTTTTAAGTTCATTTTCATGTCCTGTCTCCTGTTTTTTCGTTTATGTTCATTTCATCCCATTTTGAAACAATTCAGACCGCACACAGATCACAACTGCTACACACAACACAATTATAATGCTTGTAGTGCCTGCCTCAAACTGACTGTGTTCAGTTTGCTGCAGTCCACAACTATGCAAGAGTGCATGGGTTCATTTAATTAGCTATCCTGCCCTCTGTGTACAAGATATTGAAAAGAAACTATGTAAGCAAGTAGATTTTAACACGGAGAATCGAATTAAAAATTCTCCCGAAAAAGGGCCTATAGAACATGGGCCCCTTTTCCGGCTACCGCCTCAATTAATTGCAAAGTCAACTAAGAAAACTTTTCATAGTGTTGTCTTCATTTCTTATTTCGGTGTGACTGGAATTCACAATTATTGTGGAATGAATTCTGAACGTCTGTAAAGAAATTTTACTTAAGAAAAACAAAATAAGTTTTTAAGTTATAAAGGGCTATTCAGGGTTTGGAATTGAACGGGTTACATCAGCTTCTTGTCTATGCGGATGATGTGAATCTGTCAGGAGAAAATACACAAACGATTAGGGAAAACACGGAAATTTCACTTGAAGCAAGTAAAGCGATCGGTTTGGAAGTAAATCCCGAAAAGACAAAGTATATGATTATGTCTCGTGACGAGAATATTGTACGAAATGGAAATATAAAAATTGGAGATTTATTCTTCGAAGGGGTGGAAAAATTCAAATATCTTGGAGCAACAGTAACAAATATAAATGACACTCGGGAGGAAACTAAACACAGAATAAATATGGGAAATGCGTGTTATTATTCGGTTGAGAAGCTCTTATCATCCAGTCTGCTGTCCAAAAATCTGAAAGTTAGAATTTATAAAACAGTTATATTACCGGTTCTTCTGTATGGTTGTGAAACTTGGACTCTCACTCTAAGAGAGGAACATAGGTTAAGGGTGTTTGAGAATAAGGTGCTTAGGAAAATATTTGGGGCTAAGCGGGATGAAGTTACAGGAGAATGGAGAAAGTTACACAACACAGAACTGCACGCATTGTATTCTTCACCTGACATAATTAGGAACTTAAAATCCAGACGTTTGAGATGGGCAGGGCATGTAGCACGTATGGGCGAATCCAGAAATGCATATAGAGTGTTAGTTGGGAGACCGGAGGGAAAAAGACCTTTAGGGAAGCCGAGACGTAGATGGGAGGATAATATTAAAATGGATTTGAGGGAGGTGGGGTATGATGATGGAGACTGGATTAATCTTGCACAGGATAGGGACCGCTGGCGGGCTTATGTGAGGGCGGCAATGAACCTTCGGGTTCCTCAAAAGCCATTTGTAAGTAAGTAAGTAAGTAAAGGGCTATTCAAAAAGAAGGAGCAGATTTCAAACATTTATTTCTTCCAAACTACAAATGACAGAAACACAATTCCAACGTTTACAACGTTCCTGGACAGAGAAAGATTCAATGTTGTATGCATTCAGTATGAGCAACATGTGTTACACGACAAATATCAAAACGGTGGCTCATTTCTTGACACACACGAATCAGCTGGTCTCTAGTTATCGAATTCACAGCTTCAACAATTCGATGTCCCAGACCTTCAAGAGTGTCAGGCATACGGGGGATAAAAACACGGTCTCTTACGTAACCCCACAGATAAAAATCACAAGGAGTGAGGTCTGGAGACCCGGGAGGCCACCGGCGATAAAGTCGAGCTCCTCCTCTTCCAATCCAACTTTCTAGAATGGTGACATTCAGGTGTTTAGAGAAATGAGGCGGGGCACCATCTTGCATGAGATGAAGACATCTGAATCATCTTCAAGTTGCTGAAATAACCAGTTTTGAAGCATGTCTAGATAGGTTATTCCTGTCACAGTTTTCTCCATGAAGAGGAAAGATCCATAAACTTTGTTTACAGGTATGGCACAGAATACGTTAATCTTCGGTGAATCTCTTTCATGTTCAATAACTGACATAGGATTTTCACTTGCCCAAATTCTAACGTTATTGCGATTAACTTTACCGGAAAGATGAAAAGTGGATTCATCGGAAAAGATTAATCGTTCAGAAAAATTGTCTTCTTCCATATCATTTAGCATGCGAATGCAAAATTCCTATCTTTTGTTGTGGTAGTCAGGATGCAATGCTTGCAATAACTGCTGTTTGTACGGCTTCATGTGCAGACGGTGTTTCAGAACTCGCCATACCTTTGGTTGAGGAATGTTCAGTTCTCTGTTTGCTCGTGTTGTGGATTTTTTTGGGCTCCTTTCGTAAACTGCACGAATACGCTCGACATTTTCATTCGATGTGAGTGATGTCCCGTGCTTTTCTGTTTGAAGATGCAACCATCTTCTACGAATTTTCGATGCCGCTGGTAAATCTGCTTATGACGAGGCGCTTGTTTATTAAACTGACGGCGAAAAGCACGTCTAGTTTTTCTAATTGCAGCACACAAAATGCTTTTTCATTTGTGTCGCCATTTTAATACAGACTAGAGTTGGGTCGATTCGTGAACAAATCGTTCATTCGAACTACTAATAATAATGAGTCGTAAGAATCTATTCGTGGTATCAACGAATCGTCGTTCAAAAGAATCGTAACGAATCGTCGTTCAAAAAAATAGTAAGGAATTGACATGGTATCGTAACCCATGATTCTATTTACTTGTTTGATGTAACCTGTCAACAGACATTTTCGAACTGTGCCGAATACTCCCGATTGAGAGTGAAATCAAAATACTGCAAATGTTAAGTATGGAAAATAATGAACACAAACCTGCAGTTTGCATAGTTAAATAGAGATGTAAGCTTAATGCAAAAAATGTACTTCGTAATAAGGTTCAGTTGATAAATTATGATTTAGAAACATTATCTTGGGTAATTTTGTAGACTAATGGAGGTCATGCTGAATGGTTCCAACCAATGAGAAAGAGACAATCCAATGTCTCGCCTCTTATGCCATCTATGCGAGAGATGTAGAACGTTTTTGTTCCACGCGTGGTTTGCAAAGGAAAGTGTCCTGTAAGTCGTTCGTTGACGAATCGTTGGAATCGCAGAGTAGGAAGAATCGTGAACTCGTTGACGATTCAAAAGAATAGTTGGAATCGCAGACTGAGAAGAATCGTGAACGAATCGCTAGAATCGATTCGTAATGTATGATTGAATCGTTGGAATCGACTTCTGAAAAAGAATCGTGTTGCCCAACTCTACTACAGACAATCAACAGCGCCAATGCGGCCGCGCATGACAAGCAACAGCGCCAATGCGGCCGTGATTGGAACTTCTACCCGGACTATTCAAAATTTAAACTTTCTTCTGTCCAGGAACGTTGGAATTGTGTTTCTATCTTTTGTAGTTTGGAAGAAATAAATATTTGAATTCTGCTCCTTCTTTTAGAATAGCTCTGCATATTTTTTCTGTCATTCGCGTATGGAAGTATGTGAAATAAGAAAAATTGTGAGAAACATAAGTACTTTATATAGGTTAGTGCACATCGAAGACCAGTATTTTAAGTATTTTGTAGAGAGTAGGCCATACCTCTGTTTAAGGGGTTAGGTACAGCTTAAAGGAGTAAAATTTTGGAAATATCCAACATTTTTTCCGCCATTACTGTATCTTGTACAATAATGAAAATTAGTATGTGTAAAACACTATCCTTCTGGTATACGATAAAAATATTTTTACAATTTAAAAAAAATGATTTATATTTCTTTCAAAATTCATTATGCAGTGATGAAACGTTTCCCTAATAACTCAAAAAGTATCTAACATTATGTGATGAAAATGTTTGTGTGTATTTATGCATTTCATATCTACAATATGATGCAAAATCACTTCTCTAACTCTCATATATTGTCTGATAAAAAATAAATTCATTTTTTAAAATGGTCAAATATCATTATTTTCTTCTAACACAAAATATTCGCCACAGATTATCTGGCATTCTATTGGTGTTTAGAAGCAGCATATAATTGACTTCTTTATTTTAAAATACTTATTTGAAGTCAGTTCAAAGTTATTAGTTACTTTTTTAATTTTTATTTCTAGCATTTGATTTTCCATTTGAATTATTAATTTTGACAATGGTGGTATTGGTGGTTGAATTATGTTCTACAGTTTTACTATAGTAAAGAATTCACTTCTTTTTATCAGTCATACATTATGTTATTGAAATTATTTTAATCTATGAGTAAGTAACTTTTAAATGAACTAATTTTCATAATTCTGTGCCCGATACTGTATAATTAATGTGATAATGACTAATAATAATTACGCAGCTCAATAAAATTGTGTGTAACCTATTCGGTTACTAATTTATGACCATAAGCTATTCATTTATGCTTTTTGATATATCGGTAATGGGTAAACTGGTTGAAAATTATTGATATTAGTAGGAACTCTAATTCCGCTAATTATGGGTAGGCATTTCAACACAATCAGGTTATATAATCATTTCATAACTGGTAGACGTAGTACATACCGACAGACTACTATTAACTTACACCATCAAATAATGGAAAAGAAATGTTTGATTTTTTATACCACGTGACACACAAGGTTTTTCTTTTTTGACAAAAAAGAGTAGAAAAATGGTTTAATGTTCAGAGGTAAGGTAGTTTTGAATGTGAAGAATTCATATGGAATATCAGTTGACTAGAAAACATATTAGAAAATTGCTAAAAATTGGAAAGAATTCATCGGCATAGATAACCTAAAAATGATTATTTAACACGTGAAATAAAGACGTAGAATAATTCAAAATGAAAGCGAAATGCACTGTATTATATTCGATATAGATAGTTTTATGCTCGACTATGCCGAAATGTAGTAATTATACACCTGGTAGCAGCCCTTCAATGGACCTCATTAAAGTACACCTATTCATTAAAGTTCAGGTGTTCCACCAATCAGAAAATACCATTGTGGCAATACGAAAACGCAAGTATCGGTTATTCTATTCAATTCTATTCTATTCTATTCTATTCTATTCTATTCTATTCTATTCTATTCTATTATATTATATTCTTTGAAACGTCACGGAAGCTGGAAATCCAATACTGTCGCAGAAAGTTATGTTGAAGAATCGATCCAAAATAAAATTGAAATCTCAAATACAATATTAAACTAAGTCGAAAAAAACAACACACAAATTAACATCAATTCACCGTCATCTTCCAGCCTTTCACAAAGCACATTCCCGCAAATTCATTTCACCAATTGCACAATAAATCAATATCAAGGTCAATGTCGACATTTGTTTCTCGGAAAAAATCAATCCATTCGCGTCTGCGCACATCTCACAATTTACGAGGTATTGCACAAGGTCAGTTCCGCTCCTCAGTCCGATAAGATTAACATGAATACTTATGAATAATTTCAAGTTAGAAATATGGTCGAGCAAAAAAGTCGTATGAAACTTGAATATAATGGTAATTAAGACGCTCGTATGAAATTATGAAACTCGCTTGCACTCGTTTCATAAACATATTCGCGTCTTAATTACTACCATTATAGGCTCGTTGCATAATGTAATATTTCAGGATTGCAACAGACCCTTTAATGAATGAAGTGATTGTTTTAGGAATGATGTCATGGATTCCAGAATTTTTAAAAGCATTAACAGTTAATTATGGGATGGTGCTCCTCGCTCCGATCATTTGGTATTTTTCTCGAATATGTGGAATAGTAGGCTGTATTGCTATTGATATGTAAAAATGACAAAATAGGCGAAAAAGGTGTTTTTGAGTTTCATTTTCGTTTCGGAGTGTAATTTTTATTTATTCCTTTGTAGTTTTATTTATTTAGATCTCTCTTTTTTAATTTTTAGAGCCTATATGAAATACATAATCATATAGAGAAGAAAATATTTCTGAATATAATTTTTATTTTTATTCTTTACTTTAAGAACGGGTTACATCAGCTGCGTGTCAATGCGGATGACGTGAATATGTTAGGAGAAAATCCACAAACAATTAGGGAAAACACGGGAATTTTACTGGAAGCAAGTAAAGAGATAGGTTTAGAAGTAAATCCCGACAAGACAAAGTATATGATTATGTTTCGTGGCGAGAATATTGTACGAAATGGAAATATAAAAATTGGAAATGTATCTTTTGAAGAGGTGGAGAAGTTCAAATATCTTGGAGTAACAGTAAAAAATATAAATGATACTCGGGAGCAAATTAAACAAAGAATAAATATGGGAAATGCCTGTTATTATTCGGTTGAGAAGCTTTTATCATCCAGTCTGCTGTCAAAAAATCTGAAAGTTAGAACTTATAAAACAGTTAAAAAAATCCGGTTGTTCTTTATGTCTGTAAAACTTGGTCTCTCACTTTGCGATAGGAACATAGGTTAAAGGATGTTTGAGAATAAGGTGCTTAGGAAAATATTTGGGGCTAAGAGGGATGAAGTTACAGGAGAATGGAGAAAGTTACACAACACAGAACTGCACGCATTGTATTCTTCACCTGACATAATTAGGAACATTAAATTCAGACGTTTGAGATGGGTAGGGCATGTAGCACGTATGGGCGAATCCAGAAATGCACATAGAGTTTTAGTTGGGAGGCCGGAGGGAAAAAGACCTTTAGGGAGTCCGAGACGCAGATGGGGAGATAATATTAAAATGGATTTGAGGGAGGTGGGATATGATGATAGAGAATATATTAATATTGCTCAGGGTAGGAACCAATAATGGCGGACTTATGTGAGGGCGACAATGAACCTCCGGGTTCCTTAAAAGTCAGTAAGTAAGTAAGTAAGTATTCTTTACTTTATTTGTTTTTTGTTTCTATTTTTTCTTAGGAAACAAGATTTCGATAAATGGTGAGCGCTTCCACACAAAGGAAGAGCTTTTATTTTATTTAAAGAATATACTCCCGGAAAGAAATTGATATTTTCTAAAGAGGGTCTATCTTCCTTTGAATGGCGGGATGCAATTAAGATGAATGCTAACGTAGCACCAGTGAGAAGTTTTCATGCAAGATCCTTGCACGGTTTCCGTTGCAGGTACTGTAACGAGGTTGAAACCTTACCACACGTCCTAGGATCCTGCCAACATGGAGAACTCCTTAGAAATTCATTTCATCACAACATCCGAAAACTAATAGAACAGGCCCTTAGAAAAAGATGCTTTGAGGTCCATTAAGAGGTGCACTGCGTTGTGTCTGAAGGCGGCGGAATCTAATTCTAGTAGAAATTTAAAATTAGAAAATATATCTAGACAAATAAGACTACAAAGAAGGAAATAAAAATTACACTCTGAAACGAAAATAGAGTTCAAAAGCACTTTTTTCGCCTATTACGTCATTTTTACGTATCAGTAGCAATACAGTACTACTCAATGACGATAACATTCTAGAGTTAGGGCTTCAAAACCAAACTTTCTGATATCGCCTAGCAATAATCTATATATATAATTTGAACTGGTAGTTGAAATTACGGGTAAACGGCTAAACGGATTTTAATAAATGACCCCTCATTTTGAAGCTTGGAACCCAACATTTTTCAGAAAAATAGTAGTTTTCAGTGAAATTTCAATTTTCCTACATCATTTTCCTGTTTTCCAAAATCAATGTGTCGTCAGTTTTCAGAAATAATGGCTTTTAGAGAATAAAACAAAACACAAACACACTACAATAAACAATATCACACGAAGGCTACGACATATTTAGAGTTCAGATGGCTCAGATTCTCTGACATCATAATACCAATATGTCGATCTTCATTTGTGTAACTTTTTCAGAATGTTTCTGTAATATTGGTTATTATAATCTTCAAGGTTTACTATAAAAACTTACAGGTCAGATTCTCTGGTGTGTAATTTTCTGAGTACAGCTGTCTGTGTATTGGATATTAAAAACTACAAAACTTAAGAATGTTTCATGACATTATTACCATTAAAAATGAAATATTATTATAATGAATGCCATGAAGTTAGTATTTGTAACTTATTATACAGATTGATGATTTATTGATGATATGAAAGTGAAAGCTTTTGGGGTTATATAAGTAGGCGTAGAGAATATCTGAAGTTAGATCTTCATTTCTATAATATTTACTGAGTGACGGCTATATAGTAGTCTATACAAAACTTCAGTAAGATAATATTGTTATTAAAAATGAAATATTTTTATAGTTATTAATCAAGTGGTATAGGTCTTTTCCATGTATTTAATGAAACTCAAGAACTGAAGATGTATAGGTTGAATAAAACATATTTAGCACAAAGAAAACCATTCAGAGGGCTATGTTTCATTATTATGGAAGCAGATAACGTCCAAAATGTCTGGTATTCTTCAATGGAAATAATTTTGAAAAATTTTAATTTGAACTTCTAATGAATTTAGTTTGCAGAATTTGCTGCACAAGCCACTAGTTTATTTTTAATTTGATTTTTTTTTTCTCAAGCGTGCAAGAAATGCTTGAAAATAATGTCTGATGTTTTTAGGGATATCTTACTGCATTATTTCCTTTTAATCTCCAAATTTTATACCCACATAACAATTCAAAGGCAGTCATTACTTCATAATATTTTACAGCATTACCACTAACTTATTGCTGAAGAAGTATCAAAGCTGTAGGAATCTCACTTATATGTGTAAAGTATTTCAAATAAGGTGGGTGCTCCTGTTATGGCCATGTTCCTGATATGTCCACCCCCCTATTGTGAGTTAGTTAACCAAAAAATCCGCTAAATTGCAGCAGCATCCAATGAAAGTGCATCCTGGTATGTCACTTGATCGTTTGCCATCCAGTCAGGTTGAGCAATATGGCGTCAGTTGCCTGTTTTGCGGTTTTCATGTGACCTCTTCTTATTTTTCTCTGGTAAGTCTCCTTTGTTTTGTGCATGTTTTTCAAAGACTTGTTTCATGAAAACCATAGTACTCCATTCAGGTTTTAATGTTCTGTTGATTGGTATTGTAGTTGATGGCGTATCTTTCACGAGTTCTTCATAATCAAACGATTTTCGTGAAAGCTTACCTGCTCCTGATATGGCCATGTTAAATGCACCATGGCCATATCAAGTTAATTTCACTTTTATTTTATCACATGACAAATTTACATGCCTTATAGCTGGGATTACGCAAAAAATTTGTATTTTAAGACAAACAACTTAGTTTTTTTTATGGAAAAACCTGTTTTGACTAAAATTTTGAATTATAAAAAAAGATTATTAAGTATCATGTTTATTCATTTTACACCAAAATTATTTAATTTTAGCACAACTGTGCTATCAAACTGAAAACAATCACGATTTGTAGAACATGGAACAGGGGTGGCCATATCATGTGCACATGTTCCTGATATGGCCACTAGGTAGACTTTTGGAATTTGGGACCTTTTAGACAATTAAAGCTATTTTTATGGGGAAAGGAAATTGTTTTAAGAAAGTCCATTAGACTGAGAACGAGTAAGAAAAAAGTGGTTTACATTTTTATTTAAAATGGCGGTTAGAAAAATTCTCAAACTTTAGCATGGCCATATCAGGGACACCTACCTTATGTTGAGATTTCGTTTGATCTGCTCTCTGACACGGTCATCATTTCATTTGTCAAATTCCTAACTGGAAACGTTCTCATTCACAGTTGGCGGACTCTGAGTCTTCCAGTTTGCACAGACTCTTCACATATTTGCATTATCTGTTGTCAGTGGAGAGCCAATATTAACAATGCCCACGCTTCGTCGGCCGCAGTCCATTTGCAGTTCATATGTGTGAAGGAGTGAGTGACGTGCAAGGGAATAATTATGTTCCAGTTTCAGTCTTTTTCACAAAAACGTTCCCAGCTTTGTCTTCAGCTGTCTGAATCCTTTTCACCAAAGGTGCACATAATTGTATTCTACTCAGATACTTTGAGATGTGCTGCGGACAAAGACGTGAAGCAGTTTCAATCTTCATCAAAGCCTTGCTCAACAAAGTGACAATTCGCATTCCAACGCCATTTCCGTTGTTGCATTGTGTCGTATTATAGAGGATAATCTCATATCGAGCATATTTCAGCAACAAGCTGCTCCAGAGGCTGATAGTTACGTCTTGTAGTATGGCATTACGTAACATTACATCAAAATATTGTATGTAGTATCATAATAAGAACGAGCAAAAGAACGAAGCAATTACCAGATATTAATGATTGTGAGGACAGAATAGATAGGCTTTTGAGAGGTTATTAAATGGCGAAATGGAGGACAATAGTAAGGAGGATAGAAATTAGCGAGGAAGAAAAGTGCTAAAAAGTGAGTGCAAGAAAGTCAGGGGTGGAAAAATTGATAGAATGAGAATAGAGAAGAAAGTGTTAAGTGTAAGAATGAAATGTAAGAGTGTAGTAAGATAGACATAGAAACAACGAATAAAAGAGAATTAAAGTTAAAAAAAACATCCTAACAAATGAGAAATGGTAGAGGGAGAAATTGGAATTGTAATTAAGTGAACTGGATATTTCATGGGAACCAATGTTGTCGGTAGGGAGTAGCATCAGAGGTACTATAATATTGTAGAAGTATTGTAGACATAAATTTACGGAAAGAGACAATAAAAGAGGAAATTTTAGGAGTGAAGCGAAGAGAAAGAGATAAGTACGTAAATAAATAGAGGATGGATAGGATAGTAGAGAAATAATAATAGAGAAAATGTAGACAAACAATTTAGGAGGAAATGGCGAAATGGAGGACAATAGTAAGGAGGATAGAAATTAGCGAGGAAGTAAAGTGCTAAAAAGTGAGTGCAAGAAAGTCAGGGGTGGAAAAATTGATAGAATCAGAATAGAGAAGAAAGTGTTAAGTGTAAGAATGAAATGTAAGAGTGTACTAAGATAGACATAGAAACAACGAATAAAAGAGAATTAAAGTTAAAAAACATCCTAACAAATGAGAAATGGTAGAGGGAGATATTGGAATTGTAATTAAGTGAACTGGATATTTCATGGGAACCAATGTTGTCGGTAGGGAGTAGCATCAGATGTACTATAATATTGTAGAAGTATTGTAGACATAAATTTACGGAAAGAGACAATAAAAGAGGAAATTTTAGGAGTGAAGCGAAGAGAAAGAGATAAGTACGTAAATAAATAGAGGATGGATAGGATAGTAGAGAAATAATAATAGAGAAAATGTAGACAAACAATTTAGGAGGAAATGGCGAAATGGAGGACAATAGTAAGGAGGATAGAAATTAGCGAGGAAGAAAAGTGCTAAAAAGTGAGTGCAAGAAAGTCAGGGGTGGAAAAATTGATAGAATCAGAATAGAGAAGAAAGTGTTAAGTGTAAGAATGAAATGTAAGAGTGTACTAAGATAGACATAGAAACAACGAATAAAAGAGAATTAAAGTTAAAAAACATCCTAACAAATGAGAAATGGTAGAGGGAGATATTGGAATTGTAATTAAGTGAACTGGATATTTCATGGGAACCAATGTTGTCGGTAGGGAGTAGCATCAGATGTACTATAATATTGTAGAAGTATTGTAGACATAAATTTACGGAAAGAGACAATAAAAGAGGAAATTTTAGGAGTGAAGCGAAGAGAAAGAGATAAGTACGTAAATAAATAGAGGATGGATAGGATAGTAGAGAAATAATAATAGAGAAAATGTAGACAAACAATTTAGGAGGAAATGGCGAAATGGAGGACAATAGTAAGGAGGATAGAAATTAGCGAGGAAGAAAAGTGCTAAAAAGTGAGTGCAAGAAAGTGAGGGGTGGAAAAATTGATAGAATCAGAATAGAGAAGAAAGTGTTAAGTGTAAGAATGAAATGTAAGAGTGTGGTAAGATAGACATAGAAACAACGAATAAAAGAGAATTAAAGTTAAAAAACATCCTAACAAATGAGAAATGGTAGAGGAAGATATTGGAATTGTAATTAAGTGAACTGGATATTTCATGGGAACCAATGTTGTCGGTAGGGAGTAGCATCAGAGGTACTGTAATATTGTAGAAGTATTGTAGACATAAATTTACGGAAAGAGACAATAAAAGAGGAAATTTTAGGAGTGAAGCGAAGAGAAAGAGATAAGTACGTAAATAAATAGAGGATGGATAGGATAGTAGAGAAATAATAATAGAGAAAATGTAGACAAACAATTTAGGAGGAAATGGCGAAATGGAGGACAATAGTAAGGAGGATAGAAATTAGCGAGGAAGAAAAGTGCTAAAAAGTGAGTGCAAGAAAGTCAGGGGTGGAAAAATTGATAGAATCAGAATAGAGAAGAAAGTGTTAAGTGTAAGAATGAAATGTAAGAGTGTGGTAAGATAGACATAGAAACAACGAATAAAAGAGAATTAAAGTTAAAAAAACATCCTAACAAATGAGAAATGGTAGAGGGAGATATTGGAATTGTAATTAAGTGAACTGGATATTTCATAGGAACCAATGTTGTTGGTAGGGAGTAGCATCAGAGGTACTATAATATTGTAGAAGTATTGTAGACATAAATTTACGGAAAGAGACAATAAAAGAGGAAATTTTAGGAGTGAAGCGAAGAGAAAGAGATAAGTACGTAAATAAATAGGAGGATGGATAGGATAGTAGAGAAATAATAATAGAGAAAATGTAGACAAACAATTTAGGAGGAAATGGCGAAATGGAGGACAATAGTAAGGAGGATAGAAATTAGCGAGGAAGAAAAGTGCTAAAAAGTGAGTGCAAGAAAGTCAGGGTTGGAAAAATTGATAGAATCAGAATAGAGAAGAAAGTGTTAAGTGTAAGAATGAAATGTAAGAGTGTGGTAAGATAGACATAGAAACAACGAATAAAAGAGAATTAAAGTTAAAAAAACATCCTAACAAATGAGAAATGGTAGAGGGAGATATTGGAATTGTAATTAAGTGAACTGGATATTTCATGGGAACCAATGTTGTCGGTAGGGAGTAGCATCAGATGTACTATAATATTGTAGAAGTATTGTAGACATAAATTTACGGAAAGAGACAATAAAAGAGGAAATTTTAGGAGTGAAGCGAAGAGAAAGAGATAAGTACGTAAATAAATAGAGGATGGATAGGATAGTAGAGAAATAATAATAGAGAAAATGTAGACAAACAATTTAGGAGGAAATGGCGAAATGGAGGACAATAGTAAGGAGGATAGAAATTAGCGAGGAAGAAAAGTGCTAAAAAGTGAGTGCAAGAAAGTGAGGGGTGGAAAAATTGATAGAATCAGAATAGAGAAGAAAGTGTTAAGTGTAAGAATGAAATGTAAGAGTGTGGTAAGATAGACATAGAAACAACGAATAAAAGAGAATTAAAGTTAAAAAACATCCTAACAAATGAGAAATGGTAGAGGAAGATATTGGAATTGTAATTAAGTGAACTGGATATTTCATGGGAACCAATGTTGTCGGTAGGGAGTAGCATCAGAGGTACTGTAATATTGTAGAAGTATTGTAGACATAAATTTACGGAAAGAGACAATAAAAGAGGAAATTTTAGGAGTGAAGCGAAGAGAAAGAGATAAGTACGTAAATAAATAGAGGATGGATAGGATAGTAGAGAAATAATAATAGAGAAAATGTAGACAAACAATTTAGGAGGAAATGGCGAAATGGAGGACAATAGTAAGGAGGATAGAAATTAGCGAGGAAGAAAAGTGCTAAAAAGTGAGTGCAAGAAAGTCAGGGGTGGAAAAATTGATAGAATCAGAATAGAGAAGAAAGTGTTAAGTGTAAGAATGAAATGTAAGAGTGTGGTAAGATAGACATAGAAACAACGAATAAAAGAGAATTAAAGTTAAAAAAACATCCTAACAAATGAGAAATGGTAGAGGGAGATATTGGAATTGTAATTAAGTGAACTGGATATTTCATAGGAACCAATGTTGTTGGTAGGGAGTAGCATCAGAGGTACTATAATATTGTAGAAGTATTGTAGACATAAATTTACGGAAAGAGACAATAAAAGAGGAAATTTTAGGAGTGAAGCGAAGAGAAAGAGATAAGTACGTAAATAAATAGGAGGATGGATAGGATAGTAGAGAAATAATAATAGAGAAAATGTAGACAAACAATTTAGGAGGAAATGGCGAAATGGAGGACAATAGTAAGGAGGATAGAAATTAGCGAGGAAGAAAAGTGCTAAAAAGTGAGTGCAAGAAAGTCAGGGGTGGAAAAATTGATAGAATCAGAATAGAGAAGAAAGTGTTAAGTGTAAGAATGAAATGTAAGAGTGTGGTAAGATAGACATAGAAACAACGAATAAAAGAGAATTAAAGTTAAAAAAACATCCTAACAAATGAGAAATGGTAGAGGGAGATATTGGAATTGTAATTAAGTGAACTGGATATTTCATAGGAACCAATGTTGTTGGTAGGGAGTAGCATCAGAGGTACTATAATATTGTAGAAGTATTGTAGACATAAATTTACGGAAAGAGACAATAAAAGAGGAAATTTTAGGAGTGAAGCGAAGAGAAAGAGATAAGTACGTAAATAAATAGAGGATGGATAGGATAGTAGAGAAATAATAATAGAGAAAATGTAGACAAACAATTTAGGAGGAAATGGCGAAATGGAGGACAATAGTAAGGAGGATAGAAATTAGCGAGGAAGAAAAGTGCTAAAAAGTGAGTGCAAGAAAGTGAGGGGTGGAAAAATTGATAGAATCAGAATAGAGAAGAAAGTGTTAAGTGTAAGAATGAAATGTAAGAGTGTGGTAAGATAGACATAGAAACAACGAATAAAAGAGAATTAAAGTTAAAAAACATCCTAACAAATGAGAAATGGTAGAGGGAGATATTGGAATTGTAATTAAGTGAACTGGATATTTCATGGGAACCAATGTTGTCGGTAGGGAGTAGCATCAGAGGTACTATAATATTGTAGAAGTATTGTAGACATAAATTTACGGAAAGAGACAATAAAAGAGGAAATTTTAGGAGTGAAGCGAAGAGAAAGAGATAAGTACGTAAATAAATAGAGGATGGATAGGATAGTAGAGAAATAATAATAGAGAAAATGTAGACAAACAATTTAGGAGGAAATGGCGAAATGGAGGACAATAGTAAGGAGGATAGAAATTAGCGAGGAAGAAAAGTGCTAAAAAGTGAGTGCAAGAAAGTGAGGGGTGGAAAAATTGATAGAATCAGAATAGAGAAGAAAGTGTTAAGTGTAAGAATGAAATGTAAGAGTGTGGTAAGATAGACATAGAAACAACGAATAAAAGAGAATTAAAGTTAAAAAACATCCTAACAAATGAGAAATGGTAGAGGGAGATATTGGAATTGTAATTAAGTGAACTGGATATTTCATAGGAACCAATGTTGTCGGTAGGGAGTAGCATCAGAGGTACTATAATATTGTAGAAGTATTGTAGACATAAATTTACGGAAAGAGACAATAAAAGAGGAAATTTTAGGAGTGAAGCGAAGAGAAAGAGATAAGTACGTAAATAAATAGAGGATGGATAGGATAGTAGAGAAATAATAATAGAGAAAATGTAGACAAACAATTTAGGAGGAAATGGCGAAATGGAGGACAATAGTAAGGAGGATAGAAATTAGCGAGGAAGTAAAGTGCTAAAAAGTGAGTGCAAGAAAGTCAGGGGTGGAAAAATTGATAGAATCAGAATAGAGAAGAAAGTGTTAAGTGTAAGAATGAAATGTAAGAGTGTACTAAGATAGACATAGAAACAACGAATAAAAGAGAATTAAAGTTAAAAAACATCCTAACAAATGAGAAATGGTAGAGGGAGATATTGGAATTGTAATTAAGTGAACTGGATATTTCATGGGAACCAATGTTGTCGGTAGGGAGTAGCATCAGATGTACTATAATATTGTAGAAGTATTGTAGACATAAATTTACGGAAAGAGACAATAAAAGAGGAAATTTTAGGAGTGAAGCGAAGAGAAAGAGATAAGTACGTAAATAAATAGAGGATGGATAGGATAGTAGAGAAATAATAATAGAGAAAATGTAGACAAACAATTTAGGAGGAAATGGCGAAATGGAGGACAATAGTAAGGAGGATAGAAATTAGCGAGGAAGAAAAGTGCTAAAAAGTGAGTGCAAGAAAGTCAGGGGTGGAAAAATTGATAGAATCAGAATAGAGAAGAAAGTGTTAAGTGTAAGAATGAAATGTAAGAGTGTACTAAGATAGACATAGGAACAACGAATAAAAGAGAATTAAAGTTAAAAAACATCCTAACAAATGAGAAATGGTAGAGGGAGATATTGGAATTGTAATTAAGTGAACTGGATATTTCATGGGAACCAATGTTGTCGGTAGGGAGTAGCATCAGATGTACTATAATATTGTAGAAGTATTGTAGACATAAATTTACGGAAAGAGACAATAAAAGAGGAAATTTTAGGAGTGAAGCGAAGAGAAAGAGATAAGTACGTAAATAAATAGAGGATGGATAGGATAGTAGAGAAATAATAATAGAGAAAATGTAGACAAACAATTTAGGAGGAAATGGCGAAATGGAGGACAATAGTAAGGAGGATAGAAATTAGCGAGGAAGAAAAGTGCTAAAAAGTGAGTGCAAGAAAGTGAGGGGTGGAAAAATTGATAGAATCAGAATAGAGAAGAAAGTGTTAAGTGTAAGAATGAAATGTAAGAGTGTGGTAAGATAGACATAGAAACAACGAATAAAAGAGAATTAAAGTTAAAAAACATCCTAACAAATGAGAAATGGTAGAGGGAGATATTGGAATTGTAATTAAGTGAACTGGATATTTCATGGGAACCAATGTTGTCGGTAGGGAGTAGCATCAGAGGTACTATAATATTGTAGAAGTATTGTAGACATAAATTTACGGAAAGAGACAATAAAAGAGGAAATTTTAGGAGTGAAGCGAAGAGAAAGAGATAAGTACGTAAATAAATAGAGGATGGATAGGATAGTAGAGAAAAATAATAGAGAAAATGTAGACAAACAATTTAGGAGGAAATGGCTGGAAAAGAACGATTAAAATTATGTAGATTTGAGAGTAGAGAGAAAAAATAACAATACAAATTATTAGCGGCGATGTTCCGGTCTGCTAAAACTTCAAACTCAATTTTCTAATTAACCGTGCATTTAATCACAAAACGTAATAAGGTACACGTACCAAATAATGCCACCTTAACACTTAAGTCACTGTTGCTCAGGAAATAAATGATGTACAAACACAAAAATTATGACACAGAAACTTTAATTTTACTTTTTGGAAATATCACAATGTAAATGGTGGTATTAGGGTAAACATTGGTAATTTCGTGGCAGTGGTTATTTCGTGATACTTTTTCTTTGCTCTTTTGTGAACTAACCAATGGTGTTACGAGATCCAAATTTCCGCCAAGGGATTGCATATGTTGTCCAGTTTCCAGAAACATACAGCTAAGCTTTGTGTGACTATTGTAGTTGCTTCAGTGAGCTTTTATGTTTGGAGAGAGCAAGTTTGCGTCGACTTCTCAGGCATACAAATTTTGTGGATGTTTGTAATTACATTATAGGCTTATTACTAAAGGTAAGCATATGATATTTGGTACAAGGATTTATTGTATCTTCATGAAATTTTAGGAAATGTTTTTGGAATTTTAGATACATCTGTAGTCGCCATATAGGCTTAGCTTTACTGATAGACATCTTAGCTGTTTGAGGCGAAATTTTGTTGAGCATTAAGTGTTACAATTTTTAAAATAGTATAAAATGTATTACAATAGGAATTTTAGAAATCTGAAGACAAGATGTGATAACAAAAAAGAAAACGGAGACGCAATGGGTTCAGTGTAGCTTCTGTTTGATTTGTTTTCATGCTAAGTGTCAGTGATAAGTGCTAGATGACTTGCAAGAATTGTGACAGAAGATGGAACATGGCTCCACCATTTTGGACCGGAGACAGAGACAGACAATGGAGTGGCATCATGCAAATTCACCAAAGAAATATAAATTCAAAAGTACACCTTCGGCAGGAAACGTTATGGCTACTGTGTTTTTCGATTCAGAAGGACTCTTGCTTGTGGACATCATGCCACACGGAACCACCATTAATTCTGACGGGTATGTTGCAACTCTCAAGAAACTTCAAGTTCGACTGAGTCGTGTTCGACGACATCAGGAGAAGCAGGATGTTCTGCTATTGCACGACAATGCACAGCCATATGTCAGTCACAAGACCACAGACCAGATCAGAAAATTCGGATAGACAACACTGAAACAACCGCCTTACAGTCCTGAACTGCCACCGTATGATTACCATCTCTTTGGTAAAGTGAAGGACCCCTTCGCGGAACGAGATTAGAAGATGACTCCCTTGTGCACGCTGCTAAAGAGTGGCTCAGACGTGTTGGTCCAGACTTTTACCGTGCTGGTGTACAGGCCGTCGTTCCTAGGTTACGTAAGGCAGTTGAAAGGGACAGAGATTATGTGGAAAAGTGACATTTTGTTCCTAAGGATGCAACTACATTCCGTGAAAATAGCAAAGCTGTAGGATAAAAATATAATTTTTAAACAAATGTTATGCATTACTTTTGGAGTTACCCTAGTAATATAGGCTATAGTAAAGGCCCTAATAAAAGTGTTCACCCTTTCAGGGCAAAGAAGATCCCTTTTCAATTTCAATTTTTACTTTGATTTCATTCTTATTGTGTGTTGATATGTATTTCTATGTTTTCTTGCTATGAATATTAGACGGAATTACTATGTTTGAAGTCTTCTAACAATAAATGAGAATTTCATTTGACTTTAATGAATTTTTGCACAATTCTTCTACCTCTCACGAAATTATCAATGCAATATCACGAAATTACCAAGGTTATCACGAAATAACCAACCTTTCAGCTTAAGTTGTAAAAATGGTTTTTGGCACATATTCAAGAACGTATCCAATCTTTTATGTCTTCAGATTTGTACAGCAAGTTATCGTCTTTTAGATTAAAAAATCGGAATAAGGATATATTTACACATTTGCATTTTAAATTTGTTTTCATGAAATTATCACGAATTTACCAATGTTTACCCTATATGCTGGAGAAGAATTACAACTGAAATAGGAAAACTTTGTATACTGACGTTATTAGAAACAGCTTATCCAATTAACGCCACCTATTCTCTAGTAACCAATACACTTATAATTATTAATGAATTATTTCTCCTAAGTAACACAAATTGAACTAAGCGACTAAATTTGAGTTTCTGTTAATAAAAGGTACAAAATCACTTAATACTAATTAAATATTCTTTATCTAATGCTGAAACACCAGATGGATTAGGAAAATATGTTTTCCGATATCTTCTTAATTTCAAAAAAGAGACGAGACAGTAGAAAATTATAAGCACAAAAACATTCACCTTAGTTAAATATGAATGTTTTCCCAAAATTAAGACAAAAAATTAAGAGTTTGATAAGCTATTGAACCAATAACATCCTGTGCACATTCTGGACATTTGTGGAGTGTCGTTTCAAATCGTATTAAATACATCCTCGGTCGAAATTTAGTTTGAAGCGATTTCGCATAGCTGAGACGGTATTCTTTAAGACCCTGGTCTCATATTAGAGCAATTCGTATTCTTTCCCGCCTTTTTTCTATGATGAAAATTGTGTGTTGGATCAAATCGTATTAAGTACAACTCCCATGATGTGTCGGATCAAATCGTATTATGTACAACTTTCATTGGTTAAAATCTGAAATGGACAGCGTTGGCCAGCGTGCTGTATCTTCCCGCCATTATGGAGTTTCCCGCTGTTTTACAACATTGTGATTAACAAGGTATGTACAATAGCAAAATCTATCAAGAGCAATAAGAGAATCAGAGAGAGGAGAGGTGGTGCCCGAAAGAGAGCACTATGTGTAGCTAAGAAGAGGGGAGTAGTGTAATTTATCTCTAAATTAAGAGCAAGTAGTCCACACCTGTGGAGTAACGGTGAACACGTCTGGCCGTGAAACCAGGTGGACCGGGTTTGATTCCCATTCGGGGCAAGTTACCTAGTTGAGGTTTTTTCCGAGTTTTTCCCTCAACCCTATATGAACAAATGCTGGATAACTATCGGTGCTGGACCCCGGACTCATTTCACCGGCATTGTCATCTTTACTTCATTCAGACGCTAAATAACCTCAGATGTTGATAGAGCGTCGTAAAATAACCTACTATAAGAAAGAGCAAGGGAATCACATTACAATAGAAGTGAAAGTCACAGACTTTATTTGACTTCCGACTTAAATATTACAAAGCTCTTCAAAATGTACAATTAAAGTGTTAATACCCGACTTAAGAGTAAAAGGATGTTTTTTTTTTTCCCAAATATTTCTCTGACAGAATTCAATAGGCTGTAAGATTTTGTACACCGGCCAATGATGAATGCAGTTATTGCGCACACATGCTGTTCCCAATAAGAAACTGCGATGATACACTGAAAAAGACTAGGCTCTTAGTCGATTCAGGCGCACATAAGCTTCGTGCCAAAACGTTCCATAAATTTATGAGAACAGAACCTAATGAGACACAGTCATTTTGTTTCGACTTGCAGCAACTGCAACCGCTCTCGAAACTAAGCATAGGTGAAGTATATTATTCAAGACAATTAGCTTTCTATACTCTCTGTGTAACTGATAAAGCTTCACAGAAGCCAAATTTCTTTACATGAAATGAAGCACAGGCTGGGCGGGCGCTATTGAAGTGGCATCTTGTGTCATTACGTTTATCAGTGAATTTAATTTCGGCAGTTCACCAAATGTATTAGACTGTTCGCCGATGAATGTGGTGGACAAAATAGCATGCATGTTGTACATGCTCTTGGTCTTTGGCTCCGAAGAAAAGCACGTCCTCATGTTTCTGAAAATCTGTTAGTTTCTCCGGTAAGAGGCCTTTCGTTTCTACCAGCTGACAGAGCCCTTGAGCTACTAGAAAAGGTTTTGCGTAAGAAGAATGAAATTCTTACTCCCGAGGGGTATAAGGCGATATATGAAACAGTGGGGACAGTAAAATATTTAGGCACAGATTGGCATGTCAGGGATTTCAAGCTCTTGGCTAATGAATTTCATAACATCAGTGGCATAAAAGAAATGAAAAGAATAGTCCTAATGCTAAATAAATGCGAGAAGAATGGGAAAGTGAATGTCACTTTCAAAATCGAACCTACATACCGATGTGACGATCCATCTAAATCATGTGCTAGTCTGATGAAACGTGGTATGTTCAAAGTACCTCCGAAAGTCACCACCTTGAGATCAAGCAGTAATCCCAAAAAATCTGATTTGCGAAACCTACTCAAAAGTACATTCGGAGAAAATTGGAAAGAGGTTGATTCAGTGAAATTGTATGATTTTGTTATTAATACAAATCAGATTAGTGAAAGTTAAAACAATGAGAATGAAGAATCTGATTGTTTGCATGAAGAATCACGTAGGTATAGGTAGAATTTAAAATGTTAATGAAATTATGTGTGCAATCTACAGCAACGATTAATAAATTTTCCAGTGTTCACGCCACATTTCATAAATTTGTTACAAAGCTTACTTACTTAAATATTGTAATACTGTATTTTAATACAAATCTTTAAAGCATATTTTTTATAATTTTATTATAAAGCTTACAAAAATATGTAATATTGTAATACAAGTGTTCACACATTTCGTAATTTTATTATTAAAGCTTACTTAGATATTGCAGTAATTAATACAAGTGTACACACCATATTTCATAATTTTGTTATAGAGCTTAATAAAATACTGATATATAAGGATTGAAGAATGAAGTGTACAGGGTGGGCAAAAAGTCCCATTACTCTATATTATTTTGTGTCATAAGAATAATGGGGAACATACTGACTCTTTAGATATTTAGGTATACATAGTTAGTGTACAGTGGTTATTTTGTTTGTATGTTTGAATTATGACCAGAATTACATCAATAGTGTGCATATTTGAGATATTTCAAATATTTAAGGGAGTAACGGAACTTTGTGCTCACCCTGTAGATGCCATAATTATTAAAAATTTTATGCAATGTGAGTTAGAGATCGACCCGGGTGGCCGCACGATCCAAAGTATGTCTCTTTAGGCACCTCCGTTCGAAGGGTTGCAGGTAAGAAACTCGCCGTTCCTTAACATTATTTTCCAGCAGAAAGCAATAAAAACTCTTGATGTATCGTCCTACGTACTATGCTGCTGTAAGAACCACAGAAAAAACTGACAAATGACAGGGCACAATTCAGCGTGGTTTATAGATGCAAATCGTATTATGTGACAAAATCGCTTCAAAACGTATTAAATACACTGTGTCGGTGCAAAACGTATTAAGTGCAAACTTCAATTGGAAATATCATGCATTAGATTAAACAATCAGTGTTAGTGTTTATTACATTTGGTGTCATTTCAGAATGCCTAAAAAGTGACATTAATATATTTACAATGTTTCCATTATCTTAGCTGTGAAACGTTTTTTTACGTTTCCTGTAAAATTTGTTTTTCTGCATTTAATACGATTTGAAACGACACTCCGCATTTGTAAGTTGAAAGATTAGTGTTTTTCCTGATGTTTCCACACTAACCATGTAAATACCTCACGCAATATGAATATAACAGCAATGAAAATACTATTAAAAACTGAGGACTATCGTTAAACAAATGAGTACCATACTAACATAACCTAAAATTTTATCTGTAGACCTTTAACGCCACGTGGCGTTAAATCGCTACTCACAAGGGAAGGGTTTCGGCTCGAACAGGAATTTCGTATCCAAAATTTGTTTACAGGCCCATCTTTACATCTCTGTAAAGCTCCCAAAAGCATTCGTTTGTGTAATGTATGGTTTGCCTGTTAGAACACGGTACAAGTTGAGGGGTGGGGAGTGCACTGTACAAGTTAAGGGGGTGAGACACCTTACCCGTAAGCCTAGCCTAGCCTAGAAGCTAGTGCGAGTGGTAAAATGTCTAGAGCCCATTTAAAAACATTTTTCTCCAACGTTGTCTGAAAATATTGCAACTAATCAAAAGTGTACACTGTTGTGTGAGTCATTGAATGTGCACAAAGACGCAACATTAATAAATGAATCATTCCAAGCTAGAACATGGAATGTATGATCATTCCACCTAAAAAAAAAACTAAATATATCCAGCTTCTGAATATCTATTTCCTTAGACAATATAAAATATATGCTCGGAGGATAACAGATTACATAAGGACTCTTGCTGAAAATCCAGAACTTAACTTGGGAAATCCAGTGTTTATAATGAAAATGCACTCTGTTATTCATAACCATTGTTTGCTTCAGTGTACCGCCCTATGCTTCAGTATTCCCGGCTGTCAGCTGCTTCCGTGAATCGTGAACAAGTCTCGGACTTCAAAAATGTAATTCAGGTGGCATTTGATTTTTCAGCACTGGAGTGTGGTTCAGAAGATTGTTCAGGTGTTGCTTCTGCGTGTTGTGCTTATTGCTCTGCTCCATGCTGTTTCATACATTTTGTAGAGAATCTTCATGTAGGCTACATTTTTAAAGAAATGTATTGACCATTATCAACCAAACAGAGAGTTACACAAATGAATGCTTGTACGGTCTTCATCACCATTGTGAAGTAAGCGTCTGTACAAATTTTCAACCAAAAATTCCTGTTCGAGCCGAAACCCTTCCCTTGTCAGTACTTGATTAAGTTACACGCCTGTTTCTCTAACATTTTTAATTGTTATAGGAAGCAAATACTTTCTCTGCATAGAAGAATTTTTAAGGATCACGAAAATATATAGTTGAATATAGTTATTAATTGTTCAACACACAAAATAAAATATTGCCTCTTACCTTGATATAAGAACAGCCTTTCACTATCAATACACAACAGGAAAATGATGGAATATCATCATTCGTAAGTGTCAGCGGACAGCTAGTAACTCATTTCATCACTACATGGCAAGCGAATGCAGGCTACAGTAGTGCACTACCGAAATCTGGTGTCGTTAGCAAGAATTAATTGGGTGGCGTTAAAGATATACATGGCGTTATTTGTCTCAGGGACCTTATAGATTTTCTATTCATTTCAGTGTATCCTATCGTCCCTTTCAATCCGGAAGGTTATTTCACTCCCATCCTGTATACATAGGCCTAATATTTTCATACTCCTATGATATCATCTACCGTGATAATATTACATGTGATAATATATATGTCACACTGTAACACACACGACTCTCCGCTTACCTAATGTAGCTGATCTGCAGAAGCTTGTTCAGTCATCATTAGACTACAAACGACTCGTGCAAACACATCGAAGCAAGACTATTAGCTCTAATGCTAGACTATTACATTCCGATCATGCCAACATTTACACGTGCTTACCAAAGTGACATTCCTGTATTTACAGGAGTACGATAATAGATTACGATAATCTGTGAGGAAAGCAATTAACAATTTAACACTGTCCAGCTAGGAGAGCTGGTTTCTCCTTGTTCTGGTCCCCTCTGGACTGCAAGATAATTGCTCTGCGGTGCACTAGATATTTAGACTCGAGTACCGGTCGATGGAGCGTTGGGAAATGTGATTATCACGTAATCTTGTTTGTATCCCCTCCCCATGTGAAGGGTGCATGAAGAAGTAGCAAAACAGTGCGTAAAGAAATGGGAATAACGTTCTGCAAGATCACAATAGACTGTGCGCAGTTACGCTACTCTAAGCGGTCGTTAATGAACTGTAAATAGTAATAATATGATAACATCGATTTTGAAGTTCTGAAGTTGCAGTGTTATGATTCGCGATATACTTCTCGTTGTGATATGACGCAATGAGTTATGAAGTTTCAATGCAGGCCATTTATGTTGACTAGCTAATAGTGACAATCAAACAATATATTCAGATCTTAGTACCATAGTGACACTACAACAATATAATACCTTTTGGAACTATAGTGACACTGTAATAGTGCTACCCTACTCTTGAAACCATAACAACATTGCAATGTACGACCCTTGAAATCATAATGAAACAACAATAATACAATCGACGTATGGGAACAAAGTGATTCGTAGTAATATTACCATAATACAACCAAATTTTGGAAACATATTGACATTACAATAGGATAATAAACTCTTTAAAACATAGTGACATTACAATAACACAACAAACTCTTTCAAACATAGTGACATTGTAATAATAGTGTACAACAAACTTTTTGAAACATATTGAAATTACAACAATTGCCTACAACAAACTCTTTGAAATATACTGTAGTGACATTACAGTAATAGCCTACAACAAACTCTTTGAAACATAATGACATAACAATAATAGTGTACAACAAACTCTTTGAAACATAGAGACATTACAGTAATAGTCTACAACAAACTCTTTGAAACATAGTGACATTACAATAGTAGCCTACAACAAACTCTTTGAAACATAGTGACATTACAGTAATAGCCTACAACAAACTCTTTGAAACATAGTGACATTACAGTAATAGCCTACAACAAACTCTTTGAAACATAGTGACATTACAATAGTAGCCTACAACAAACTCTTTGAAACATAGTGACATTACAATAATAGTCTACAACAAACTCTTTGAAACATAGTGACATTACAATAGTAGCCTACAACAAACTCTTTGAAACATAGTGACATTACAATAGTAATCTACAACAAACTCTTTGAAACATAGTGACATTACAATAGTAGCCTACAACAAACTCTTTGAAACATAGTGACATTACAATAGTAGCCTACAACAAACTCTTTGAAACATAGTGACATTACAGTAATAGTCTACAACAAACTCTTTGAAACATAGTGACATTACAATAGTAGCCTACAACAAACTCTTTGAAACATAGTGACATTACAGTAATAGTCTACAACAAACTCTTTGAAACATAGTGACATTACAATAATAGTCTACAACAAACTCTTTGAAACATAGTGACATTACAATAATAGTCTACAACAAACTCTTTGAAACATAGTGACATTACAATAGTAACCTACAACAAACTCTTTGAAACATAGTGACATTACAATAATAGTCTACAACAAACTCTTTGAAACATAGTGACATTACAATAATAGTCTACAACAAACTCTTTGAAACATAGTGACATTACAATAATAGTCTACAACAAACTCTTTGAAACATAGTGACATTACAATAATAGCCTAGAACAAACTCTTTGAAACATAGTGACATTACAATAGTAACCTACAACAAACTCTTTGAAACATAGTGACATTACAATAGTAGCCTACAACAAACTCTTTGAAACATAGTGACATTACAGTAATAGCCTACAACAAACTCTTTGAAACTTAGTGACATTACAATAGTAACCTACAACAAACTCTTTGAAACATAGTGACATTACAATAGTAACCTACAACAAACACTTTGAAACATAGTGACATTACAATAATAGTCTACAACAAACTCTTTGAAACATAGTGACATTACAATAGTAGCCTACAACAAACTCTTTGAAACATAGTGACATTACAATAGTAGCCTACAACAAACTCTTTGAAACATAGTGACATTACAATAGTAGCCTACAACAAACTCTTTGAAACATAGTGACATTACAATAATAGTCTACAACAAACTCTTTGAAACATAGTGACATTACAATAGTAACCTACAACAAACTCTTTGAAACATAGTGACATTACAATAATAGTCTACAACAAACTCTTTGAAACATAGTGACATTACAATAATAGTCTACAACAAACTCTTTGAAGCATAGTGACATTACAATAATAGTCTACAACAAACTCTTTGAAAGATAGTGACATTACAATAGTAGCCTACAACAAACTCTTTGAAACATAGTGACATTACAGTAATAGCCTACAACAAATTCTTTGAAATATAGTGACATTACAATAATAGTCTACAACAAACTCTTTGAAACATAGTGACATTACAATAGTAGCCAACAACAAACTCTTTGAAACATAGTGACGTTACAATAATAGCCTACAACAAACTCTTTGAAATATAGTGACGTTACAATAATAGCCTACAACAAACTCTTTGAAACATAGTGACATTACAATAATAGTCTACAACAAACTCTTTGAAACATAGTGACATTACAATAATAGTCTACAACAAACTCTTTGAAACATAGTGACATTACAATAATAGTCTACAACAAACTCTTTGAAACATAGTGACATTACAATAATAGTCTACAACAAACTCTTTGAAACATAGTGACATTACAATAGTAGCCTACAACAAACTCTTTGAAACATAGTGACATTACAGTAATAGCCTACAACAAATTCTTTGAAATATAGTGACATTACAATAATAGTCTACAACAAACTCTTTGAAACATAGTGACATTACAATAGTAGCCAACAACAAACTCTTTGAAACATAGTGACATTACAGTAATAGCCTACAACAAATTCTTTGAAATATAGTGACATTACAATAATAGCCTACAACAAACTCTTTGAAACATAGTGACATTACAATAGTAGCCTACAACAAACTCTTTGAAACATAGTGACATTGGGATAACATAACAAACTCTTTAAAACACAGTGACATTAACGAACTTTAGACAGCAAATTTCATATTCTTCTTATAAATTATAGGTTAAAATACAGGACTGACAGGACTATGCAAGACTATAGTCCCGTCGCTCTAATTTCCGGCAGCCAATCGCGTTGCAGGTCGGCTACGTTTAAACGTGTGCGTCTTGTGATTCGCTTATGAAGACGTTATTCATTTCTTAAGGCTCGATAAATACTTAATATAATCGCCCGCCATTTTGGCTCTTTCGTTGGCGTTCCAAGAAAGCACACGAAGACGTTATTTGCCGCTCAATTATTTGCTGAATTACAGTGCGTTTGATTTATTATCATAGGAGCTACGACATGATAATGTTTAACGGTGTGGCTAATAGATTCCTCGTATGGTAGCTCGGGAACGAAAGAACGAAAATGACGAGCGATACTACCTACCTAGACTTACAGAGCCCTCACTTCCTAAGACGTACGCAAAGAGGCGGAGTCAAGGCCGGGAATAACAGCGTGGCGACTATAGGAACATTCTCAAAGAAAAATGCGAAATAAGAATTAGAAACATATTCTAAACAATATAACATTAGTAGTAGCGGAAGATATACTGGCACTTTATACATATTTAAGAATTTTGAGTCATCACAAAACCGATCGTTATGACATAATTCGTGCGTTAACCGTTTTGAAGATTTGACTTCGGACTTTGAATCAACCTTGTTCACATAACGTCCAAATTTTCTGTGACGGTTCTCTTTGCATATCGTCTCTTTTTATTGATGTTTAGTATAATAATAATAATAATAATAATAATAATAATAATAATAATAATAATAATAATTTATTGCTACAACAAAAATACATACTGTTTTTAATCACTCTAGCACCACCAGAAAGAGTACTTACTCGTGCTGGGGAGGCAGTCCACAAGATTTTAAGATAAGTAGGGTAGAGTTGGGTAGTATCGGACATCGGGTAATGTCGGACAGTGATGTTTCTTTCATTTACCACCAGATGGTAGTACAGTGATTTTTCTTTCATCTACCACCAGATTGTAGTAGCAGTGTTCAGATGTCGCTTACAGAAACGTAACCATTTTACTCAGGTACTACCATCTGGTGATAGATGAAAGAAACATCTCTGTCCGATATTATCCGATGTCCGATACTACCCAACTCTCCCCAATTTATTAATGAACAGAATAAAAAGTAAAAAGAGGAAAAGAAAAGCACATATATTACATAATTGAAACTTTATATTTTCTTCCTAAACAAAAATTTTTCATTGATTTGTTTAAAAAGGAGCATTAACAAATTGAGTATTTGAGAACTTAGGTATTAAATGTAATAATAATAATAATAATAATAATAATAATAATAATAATAATAATGATAATAATAATAATGAAATAGTTATAATGATAATAATAGTAATATTAATATTAATGATAGTAATAGTAAAATAATAATTGTAATAATAACAAAAACAATGGCAATTGTGACAGTAAGTATAATAATACAAAAATATTGTAATTATAATGATAATGGTAATAACGATAATAATGATAATAATATAGTGATCAGAGAAAGACCAGCTGGAAATTAAAGGATATTTGGTAGTGAAACAGATTAAACCGTAAAGTTAAAAAAAGGAGGAACCCTTTTATCAGGACCAGCAGAACAGATTTAGCTTTATGCTGTATACGTACACATTTGTGATGAAAGATTTACAAAATGTATGCATAAGGAATATGTACTTACTTTTCTTGTCACATTATTAACTGTGTTTAAAAATGTACAAGACAAGCGTTTCATACCTAGACATTCTGTCGTAATAAAAACACATGCATGTCTGGTTTGCGTGTTTATGTATCTACAGGCATTCTTTTAAATATACCAGAGAGACAGAAAAGGTGGTGAAATATATAACATCACATGAGCTTAGCTTGCTTGTTTGGTGACTGAAAACTATGTCACTGTTCATCCATTAATGAAATCCCTGGAATGGGTGAGTGGTCTAGACCATCAACCTCTCACGCAGGCTGTTCTGATTGCAGACCCGGTTAGGTTTGAGATTTTTCGTTGAAAAATGTATGATGATACCAGTAGGATTCCCCTGTTATATATAAGACGCCAACATTATTCTCTTTGATATCCATTTCGTTATCATTCTTAAATTGCCGGCTTGCGACCCACGGGGAGGCTGGACAATTCAATAATTATTTTAAAAAGTCACTAAAATAAATATTATTAATATGTAAGAGAGATGCAAACATAAATGCTACTAAATTCAAGCAAGATTGTGAACAAAATTAGAGGTCATATACAATGATAGAAAGGATGTCACAAAATGGGATATAACGATATTTCGTCTCGTATTGAAACACAAAACGTAAAACTTAATGAAGAGTCAGTAGTTCAGGAAAGAGGTGAAACGAAAATTATTTTTGTGCGAGATCGTGCGTATTTGCTTGATTTCCGCATAAGACCTAAAATTCCACATTCAGTATTCCCAACCTAACACACATAACAATTTCCTTCTTCTTACCGCTTAAGTGACATATTGATTTTACTGCTTTAGGCTTTTAACATATTATTTTTAGAGACGTTCAATATAGTAATAATTATAAATTGGAAACTTACCACTGCAATTTGACCTAAATTGCAGTGTTAATTATTGTTTTTAAATATTTGCAAAAATTAAGTAAACTCTACAACTCCACTAAAGTTACTGCATTCGTGATGCAAGTAACATTAAGGAAGCCGTGAAAAAATCAACAAGATTCCAGAATCATCATACACTGAGGGAAAAAAAGACAGACGTATATCACGGCCTGCTGGAGTATAGTAAACACAGAAAACATTTTAAAGCAACAATGTTGAAGATAGATATTTTTGTTTTGCAAATTTGACGTCATTGAACAGAAACCAAGATGGAGATTTCATTGCGACTAATTAGAAATTTCTCTTTCAGGTATGTAATAAACAATCTTCACACAAAATAAAGTACGATACACGAGCGGTATGTTTTCTTTCAATTCTCGGAAATTAAAAAAGCTCAACTACGTTTCGCTTTTACAAACTTTTCCTCGAACATTAAAACTTCAACATACCGCTCTTGTAACGCGTATTACTATTAGACCTACCCGTAAAATGTAATGTATTATATTCATCAGATACTTAATAATATGCTATATCGATTTTGAGATTAACCCTAGAATTATGAAAATATATTTGTGACGTGGATTACCAAGGTTGGGCAAAAATTGCCCACAATATTAAATTTAAATATATTACTTATAGTGTAACAGAAAATATATTACTGTATTATCATTGAACAATTATCTTTTTTTAAAGATTTACCATACGTTCAATTAAATTTAATCACCAACTATTTTTATGTACATTAAAAAATGCACAACATTTTTTTTCAATACATTAATTCTACTTCTTTTTGTTTTGAGAAAATGCTTCAGCACTCACAATTTTTCATCTGAATTGTTTTTACACATTATTAATACATCCACCTGTCATAAAAGATGACCATATAGATCCAAAATCAATTTTAAAAAATGCATATATGGAATAGAGAGAAAAATCAATACAGTAGTTAGCAATCATAGTTCAATATGCAATTTAGAAAGTTTAAAAATTAAACATTACATAAGTCCACAATTTCCACATCTTATATTGGTTTTAGTCTTTTGTCATCTAGTCTGCTGTCAAAAAATCTCAAAGTTAGAAATTATAAAAGAGTTATATTACCGGTTGTTCTCTATTGTTGTGAAAGTTGGACTCTGACTTTGGGAGAGGAACAGAGATTAAGGGTGTTTCAGAATAAGGTTCTTAGGGAAATATTTGGAGCAAAGAGTGATGAAGTTACAGGAGAACGGAGAAAGTTACACAACGCAGAACTGCATGCATTGTATTCTTCACCTGACATAATTAGGAACATTAAATCCAGACGTTTGAGATGGGCAGGGCATGTAGCACATATGGGCGAATCCAGAACTGCATATAGAGTGTTAGTTGGGAGGCCGAAGGGAAAAAGACCTTTAGGGAGGCCGAGACGTAGATGGGAAGATAATATTAAAATGGATTTGAGGGAGGTGGGATATGATGATAGAGAATGGATTAATCTTGCTCAGGATAGGGACCAATGGCGGGCTTATGTGAGGGCGGCAATGAACCTCCGGGTTCCTTAAAAGCCAGTAAGTAAGTAAGTAATGTTTTTGATACAACCAATAATCTGTTAAGATTGCTTGAGTTGTTCGATAAGAATAAATTCATCATGAAGCAACGTTGAGCAGAGTTACTTTACAGCTTCAATCAATAATAATATTAGTTCTGCTGTAAACAGACTAACATGAGATTTCCTGGCTGCAGCGTTGCCGGCTTTTCACGGCCATATTACTGCAGGCTATTAATTGAAATTAATCATTTTTGTGACTAAATTACTACTAAAATATGGTCATAAATAGTTTATTCTACACTATTCTACAGAGACAAAACGTAATCGAATCTGCAATCAGAATTTTAGCAGAAAATATATACATCTTGATTACACAACTTTTAACACTGTATCACTTCGGAATATGTAATGATAAGACTTTCTTGTGTTAAATTCTAACGTACCTTGTTTACATGTTTTGACCTATTTATGGGCCATCCTCAGAACTGGTCGTTGGTCTTGACATCACAATAACAAATGTAGACAACAAACACATATTCAAAGTATACAGAAAACACACAACAACACATATATCACAACACATCTAACACCCAACACAACACAAACAAGCTGCATTCCGAACAATGGTACACAGACTACTCAACATACCAATGAACCAACAGGATTACAACGAAGAGCTAAACACAATCAATACATAGCACAAGAAAACGAATACAACCCTAACATAATAGACAACATAATACGAAAGACAAAACATAATCACAAAAAACATAAAAATACAACACAAACACAAGAACACAAAAAATACATCACACTAACATACGAAAACAAAAAAACACACACAAAATTGCAACCTCATTCAAGAAATTAAATTACAACACCGCATACAGAACAAATAACACTCTACAAAAACATCTCAACACACAAACAACACAAGCAAACAAATACAACCACACAGGCGTATACAAACTCAAATGTAACACCTGCAACAACTTCTACATAGGACAGACAGGCAGATCATTTCAAACACGTTACAAAGAACACAGCCATAACAAAATTACAAAACACCTCCACATATGCAGAACACATGACAAATGCTAACCATACCCACAGAGACATCAACACAGACATGGAAATACTACACATCCAACCAAAAAGCCAGGAACTAAACACACTAGAACAATATGAAATATATAGACACACGAAAACACACCCCAACGAAATTCTCAACACACAACTTAATTTCTGAACACACACACTCTTTGACTTTACACTATACCACACGAACACACCCTCACAGGAAATAAGCAAGAGGCGCCAAGACCAACAACGACCAGTTCTGAGGATGACCCACAATAGATCGAAACATGTAAATAAGGTACGTTAGAATTTAACACAAGAAAGTCTTATCAATCATATTCCGAAGAAAATATATTTTTTTATTTTCGTAAACCGTCGACAAAGGAATACAGTGTTGCACTTTTGTTCGTCATACCACTAGGAATCATATCAGAGAAGGAATGTAGCGTACGTTGCCTTCCATCCTGTATAGGTTAGTGTAACACAGTTTATATAATGGATTGTGTAACGGGTATCATTCCTGTCAAGAATGCCATATCACATATAAATCATATTCTATCATATCTTGTCAAGTACTTTGTCATATCACGTGTCATTTCAAATTACTCAGCTTGTCATATCTATAGTGGTTTATCGTGTGATATAGAACTTGTATATCAAATTACGTATCCTAGAGCACTGTCACTATGTCCTGCATCACTTAAGATTTTGTGTATTCATTATCTTAAACGATTATCTACGAGGGTCGTACTGAAAGTCATGAGCATCCCATTGTTACAAATCTTAATTGTTATTTTTTAGACAAACCAGGTACATAATCTTAATCTACAGACTTTTCTGTCACTTTTCAACACAATCCCCATTTATTTGCACACATTTTTCCTACCGTTCTGTAAGCTTGAAAAATTCCTTGCGACAGAAGTCCGTTCCAGCTTCCCGAAGACAATGATGCACTTCTTTCTGGATGTCCTCCAGCATCTCGTAGTGTTGACCTTGCAGCTGTTCCTTTTGCAGTGTGCTGAAGTATTGAAATTGATCACTAAAGTGCCAGATATTCCTGCAGCAACATTGGAGCTAGTATATGGAGCTGTGGTCAGATCATCTATATTGTATGGGGCGGAAATTTGGAGTTGGGAAAATGTGGGAAAATTAAATAACTTACAAACGGACTTCCTGAAACGAATACTTGGAAATGGCAGAAGCACAGCTAACTGCGGGGTGCTAAAGGAGTTTGGGCTTCAAAACGAAGCAATTCATATGAAAGTTATGGCGAAGTGCATCAACATCGGTTAAAAACGCAGTAATCATAGATTACGAAACGACGGTTAAACAGTAACCGTGGTTAAAATGTAATTTCTGTGCACCATTCATAATCACCGATTACTTAAACATAGTTAGCTGACACTTCATTTAACCAGAGCAAAGTCTATGATGGTACACTGTTTCTACAAAATGACTAAAGGAAAGCATTCATACCACAGCAAAGATAATAGTCAACATCTAAAAACGACTGCGCTCACTCCGTTCTATATCGAAGTGAACATGTCCTACATTTTCGCGTTGCATTTGTTTGCCTTTGGGCGCTGTTATATTTGCGAGTTGCATTTCTTTGTTTTTCATTGCTGTTAGGTTAAAATCGTACAAAATAGAAAATTGAATGCAAAAATGATTATATCCCAATGTGAGGTTAAGTATCGATAGACTTACTTAATAGATTTAAATATATTATATAATAAAGAAGGAATATCCATAAAGGAAAAGGATGCAGAAGATTAGTAGAAATGTGTATACGACCCAAGATCCCATTTACACCAGGTTACTGTTCATTATCCTAAGATCCATCCATAACCTCTCTTTGTTCAGCCAGTGACAGAGAAAGAGATATTCAAGTATTCCCTCTTAAAATACAGAAAATAACAGTTACATAGAATCTTAACATAAGGAGCTGATCAACAGAAGAAATATGACTGTTTTTGAGTCATTGCAAGTGAGCCATTTGTAGATTTTGATAAACAAAATCCCTCCTGAAATTTTCTGTCACCTAATTCCTCGTAAAGATTCTCTCTTTCCACTAAAGAAACTTCACGCTCACGCTCTATCCATATAATTCAAGTACTGCACAATAATAATCGTCTTCGAAGTAAACATCTGTGGCTCTGGCCGCCATTTTGCTTTACTTGCTCTACTAATCACTGGTTATTTCCTTTAACCGCTCGAAAATGGCCGGTTATAGATTACTGTGGTTAACCTCCTATTTAAGTCGTAACCGAGGTCGATCCACTGTAAAAATGCTTAACCAGAGGTTAGATGACAATTTTAACTGGTGGTTACACTAACCGACGTTGATGCACGTGGGCATTAGGGTGATAAAATACTGGTTAAAAATTATATTTGTGGACCAGTCGTTTTTACGGTCGATTTGCTACAAAGTTCAACAAAGAGAGGGGTGGGGAAAAAGGGTGGGTTTATAAACTGCAGAGAGGGCTGCATCATATAGGAATGGGATGGGTGTGGGAAAAAGGAGAGAATAACAGAAGGAATATACAGCGTAATGTGAAGATGCGTTTAATTGATATCGAGAGGCAAGAGATTGAGCTTCAATGTTCGGAAAAGTCCTCACTGCATTTACAATCAGATCTTATGCTTAACTGGGGGAGGTGTGACTACATAAATTCTTGTAACAAAGACAGCAGAGCAGGTTTAGCGTGGCTAAGATTAGGGGCATGGAAGGGTAATAAAATTGTCAACGAAGAAGGAGAGCGCCTTTGTCCATTGTGCAGAGAAAGGACTCCTATAGACATATTTTATTACAGTGTGTCGAATCGGAATATGTACGGAGAAAATATCTACCACCCTCGATGCTAAGTCAGAATAGGAGTTCGCTTGCATGTCTTGGCCTCATGGGGAATAGAGAATACGAACAAAAGATTGGATTGTTCCTCTTGAAGGCGAGAAAGATTAGAACTTCAGCTGTTGAAGTTTGTGATGCGAACTGACGAAGGAATACTCAATTATACACTTTTTATGCCTGTTTAGGTTAGGATATATTATATAATGTGTTTTATTTGTGTCTTTTTTATTTTAATCTGTGTGTTCTTTTGGAGAGTGGTTGGATGTCACTATAGGTGAGATGGTGAAACCTACAAAGTAGGCAGGGACGGACGCAGGATTCTTTTTCGGGGAGGGATTTGAGGAGATAGTAAAAATGGATTAATGAGAAATAAGTTTATATACTCACAATTTGTTTCCGAGTCACAAACATTTACAAGTTGGCCTGAGTAGCGTAATCGGCATAGCCTCTGTGCTGGAAGTTGCGGGTTCTACTCCAACCCAGGTCGATGGCATTTAAGTGTGTTTAAATGCGACAGGCCTCATATCAGTCGATTTACTGGCATGTAAAAGAAGTCCTGAGGGAAAAAATTCCGGCACACCGGCGACGCTGATATAATTTCGGCAATTGAGATCGTTGTTAAATACACCATATTTTTTTTTATTTTAACATTTACAATGACTGTAATACAAAAACAATGACAGAATGACATTTACAGAAGAAGGCGACGAGGCTTTTCAGACATTTCATCCAGTACTTCATGACCTTTAACTTCTACGTTTTTATGTATATACATCAAGGCCAGTCCATTTAATCTGTCTGCTCCCATCGTGCTCCTCAAGTAAGTCTTCAAATACCGCAATGTTGAGAACGACCGTTCTGGTGTTGCTGTAGTTACAGGCTACGTGCAGAAAAGTTTCAGCGCCTTGCGAGTGCAGGGAAAAATAATTTCATTGCACCTGTTCAAAGATGATATAAAATCAGTAGTTATTAGATGAAGATTTTTATGATCAAGGAAATTTCTTCTCCACATCTTCAATTCATTGAAGAAAGACTCTGGTGATGTATTAACATCATTGGGCCACTGATTTACTACAGTCTCAACAGCAGTTTCTAAATCTTCATCTGATGCTCGCACTATGTTTTTAGGCAGTAAAGTTTGTATGGACTTTAGGATTCCCTTTTGATTTAAAAACCTGTCCTTCAGCTGACTAATGAAATAGTCTAAGAAGAGAAGGAAAATTAAAAGCCTAAAATACTCTTCATGACTCTCTGTCTTGAAGTAAGAACGCTGTGTTTGTCTTCCTGCAGTTTTTGGAATTTAACATTTTAGCAAAGAGAATTTAAGGGGAAAACTCTCTAATTCCTATGTACATTCACGAATTAAAATTAATATTATTTTTGTTTCTGGTTTCGTATTTTTCTCAAAATTTCGGGAGGGGATATATCCCCTCAATCCCCCCCTTGCATCCGCCCCTGGAAGTAGGACTTGTTTTAGGTACAACGCACGTACGGTCAGAACACCCGTGTATTTGATTTAAGAGACAGTTATGGTAATATAACATCTGTTTGTATAATATTACTCAATAAATCCATCTATCTACCATATCTACAGAACCGAAAAGATGGTAGCCGGAAGTTTCCAAGTCGGGACTGTAGAGAGAATGCGAAATTGTTTCTCACCCTAATGTCCTGATTTTCTCTATGGTGACACGAGCTGTGACAGCCAGAGTGTTACAGATGATCCTCCTCCGAGATCGTTCCTCGCAAGACGGTGCTTCGAAAGTGTCTGGATATACAGACGGCATTTATGATCTGTCCAGGTTCAAGAAATTCATCAGCATGCATCCAAAAGTCATCAACTCTTTCCTTGTTGCATTCAGTGGACACAGTTCGAGTACGATCGCTACGAGGTTTATTTTGGATGCTGGTGTTCTCATCTTTGAAATGTTTCACCCATCTCCTTACACGCTGGCGCCCATGCAGACATCTTAGTATGCACGCTGAAATCTGAGGTGAATTGCAGCAGCAGATTGTTCCTCTTTAAAAAGGAATTCAATGACAGCACGCTGTCGAAACGAAACATCGTTATCAGCCATTTTTTAAACATGTGTGTGCTCACGTGATAGAAGTTAATGACGTCACAGTGTGTGAATACATCGTGTAAAGTCTGTAGATTACGATCTTGCAGTCGTTTTTGTTACGATGTTGGAATTGGAATTATAGCAATGGGTATGATATATTTTATTATTATTATTATTATTATTATTATTATTATTATTACTATTACTTGCTTACGATTTACTTTTAAGGAACCCAAAGATTCATTGCTGCCCTCACGTAAGCCCACCATCGGTACCTATCCTGAACAAGATTAATCCAGTCTCTATCATCATATCTCTCCTTCCTCAAATTCATTTTAATATTATCTTCCCATCTACGTCTCGGCCTCCCCAAAGGTCTTTTTCCCTCCGGTCTCCCAACTAACATCCAATATGCATTTCTGGATTCCCCCATACGTGCTACATGCCCTGCCCATCTCAGATGTCTGGATTTAATGTTCCTAATTATGTCAGGTGAAGAATACAATGCGTGCAGTTCTACTTTGTGTAACTTTCTCCATTCTCCTGTAACTTCATTCCTCTTAGTCCCAAATATTTTCCTAACAACCTTATTGTCAAACACCTTAATCTCTGTTCCTCTCTCAAAGTGAGGGTCCAAGTTTCACAACCATACAAAACAACCGGTAATATAACTGTTTTATAAATTCTAACTTTCAGATTTTTCGACAGCAGACTGGATGACAAAAGGTTCTCAACTGAATAATAACAGGCATTTCCCATATTTATTCTGCTTTTAATTTCCTCCCGAGTGTCATTTATATTTGTTACTATTGCTTACAAAAGATAAATTTCCAATTTTTATATTTCGATTTCGTACAATATTCTCGTCACGACACATAATCATATACTTTGCCTTTTCAAGATTTACTTCCAAACCTATCTCTTTACTTGCTTCAAGTAAAATTCCCGAGTTTTCCCTAATCGTTTGTGAATTTTCTCCTAACATATTCACGTCATGCGCATAGACAAGCAGCTGATGTAACCCGTTCAAATTCCAAACCCTCTCAGTTATCCTGGACTTTCCTAATGGCATACTCCGGAGCAAAGTTAAAAAGTAAAGGTGATAGTGCAACTCCTTGCTTCAGCCCACAGCGAATTGGAAATGCATCTGACAGAAACTGACCTATACGGACTTAGCTGTACATTTCACTGAGACAAATTTTAATTAATCCAACTAGTTTCTTGTGAATACCAAATTCAATAAGAATATCATATAAACTTCTCTCTTAACCGAGTCATATGCCTTTATGAGATCTATGAATAACTGAAGCACTGTACCCTTTTACTCCCATTTTTTCTCTATTATCTGTCGAATACAAAATATCTTATCAATAATTGATCTATTACCCATGAAACCACACTGATGATCCCCAATAATGTCATCTACGTACGGAGTTAATCTTCTCTAAAGAATACTGGACAAAATTTTGTACGACGTCAACAAAAGTGATATTCCCCGAAAGTTACTACAGTTAGTCTTGTCCCCCTTCTTAAAGGTAGGTACGATTATGAACTCCTTCCATTGTTCTGGTAGAATTTCCTTTTCCCAAATAGCAAGTACAAGCTTATAAATTTCGTTACATATAAGCCTCCACCCTCTTGTATTAATTCTGCTGGAATTTGATCGATATCTGGAGACATAATTTTTTAGATTTTCTATCGCAATTTCGACTTGAGAAAGTGTGAGTTCAGGTGTAAATGGTTCAGCAGTTTGTATTTCATTTTCGTCCGGATCATTTCTGTTTGGTCTATATATATTTAGTAGTTGCCCAAAATAGTTTTTCCATCTGTTCAGCATTGAATGAGAGTCTGCAAGCTAGTCACCATTCTCAACCTTGATCACGTTTATCCTTGTCTGATATCCATTCTTGAATTCGTTTATGCTCTTATATAAATCTCTAATGTTTTATTGTTTTTTTTATTATCAATTATTAATATTATTATTATTATTATTATTATTATTATTATTATTATTATTAAAACCACACTGATGATCCCCAATAATTTCATCCACGTACGGAGTTAATCTTCTGAAAAGAATATTGGACAAATTTTGTACGACGTCAACAAAAGTGATATTTCCCGAAAGTTACTACAGTTAGTCTTGCCCCCTTCTTAAAGATAGGTACGATTATGGACTCCTTCCATTGTTCTGGTACAATTTCCTTTTCCCAAATAGCAAGTACAAGCTTATAAATTTCGTTACATATAAGCCTCCACCCTCTTGTATTAATTCTGCTGGAATTTGATCGATATCTGGAGACATAATTTTTTAGATTTTCTATCGCAATTTCGACTTGAGAAAGTGTGAGTTCAGGTGTAAATGGTTCAGCAGTTTGTATTTCATTTTCGTCCGGATCATTTCTGTTTGGTCTATATATATTTAGTAGTTGCCCAAAATAGTTTTTCCATCTGTTCAGCATTGAATGAGAGTCTGCAAGCAAGTCACCATTCTCATCCTTGATCACGTTTACCCTTGCCTGATATCCATTCTTGAATTCCTTTATGCTCTGATATAAATCTCTAATATTTATTGTTATTTTATTATCTATTATTATTATTATTATTATTATGTTGGAGGTGATAGCGATGGTGATAATAACATAAAGTCTCTTACTTTTCGTACAAACTTGTGTCTTCTCTTCATGATTGTAAGAAGCTTTAGAAGTCTTTCCTTTGTAGCCAAAATACGGATATTGACAGGCCAATTACTAAAAGCAAGTGCACTAGAGCGCTCCACACACCATCGAATCCCCTAGTTGCAACGAAAACTTAGTTAATAAAGGTCAGGAACTGTGAGGCTTTTTCGGGTCACATCCGCTGTCGACTGGAATCTTATACAAGAGGCATTATAGCATTCACGTCATATTCGTTTCTCTGTCCTTTGCAGTTAGTTCTGAAACATCAAGCACAACACGTGTACTTCTCGCTTAATTAAACTTTGTTGCACTGCACTTTCATGTATTTTAAGAGAATCTGTGCGGACTTACCGACTCTTAAGAGCAAATGAGTTTTAGAAACAACTGAAGTTGTCGGTTCTTTTGTAAGTGTTGCCATGGGTCGTGCTTTCTCGGAAGTTGTAAACTTGAATAACAGACTCCATGATTTTCAGAACGCTTTGTCTTCAAGACAGAATGTTATATCCAGTGGCGGCTCTTGGGTACTGAATTCAGGGGGGCTGCATACAAAAATAAACCATGCAACTTATCTTATTTAAAGATTAGTTCCATGCGCCTTGCCTTGTAGGTTACGAACTTTAGAATCAACTTCTTATTAAAGTCCGATGTGTCGTTTAACATAGTCTTTACAATGGAAAACATAGCTAATGCGGTCAGCCTCTCTTCTCTTATCGTATTTCTAAGATAGGATTTTACTCTCTTCAAGCACGAAAAGCAACGTTCTGGTTCGGAAGTTGTCATTGGTACAGCGATAGCTATGCGTAGTAGTTCCACAACTTCTGAAAATGAGGCCTGCAAGTTCTCAGATAGAAGAAACTGCAAGAGCTTGACTGGATCACTGATATTTCTGAATTCTTGTCTCTGATACAACACAGTGAGTTCCGTTTTTAGTTTGTCTTTATCGGACTTTGGAAAAAGCTTCAAAAAATATTTAGGTCATTTTCAGGAAATGAGCTTTTGTAGTATTCAAATTTTTCTTGACACAGATGAGAAGTTAATATCAGATGATGTATGAACTGGAATCGGGTGTTAGCTTGTGTGATAATGAGGTCACACACTTCCTTGGGTGCCGTAACCCTTGTCTGAATCCCTTCGACCTTACGACGCTTTTTAGGGTTTTCATTTTCACAGATCTCGCTGCTCAACTGTGCACTGTTCCGTATTGTCTGGCATTTAAAAGAATCCTGCCGGACAAAATTCCGGCACACCGGCGACGCTGATATAACCCCTGCAGTTGCGAGTGTCGTGAAATAAACCATAACTTAATATTTTTATATGCAGATTTGAACCTTAGAAATATCTAACTGGCGATGTTGTAGTTGGTTGTATAATATATCCACTTGATACATCAATAAATGAAAAACACTGAGCCAGAAATTGAATTCAGGATATTCAAGAGCACGCACCAGGGCGCTTGCCTCATTTATTGTTATGTTGTTAGATGTTTCAGATTCCATTGTGGTTTGAAAACATTCTAGCAATGGCTCCTTCTTCTCATGAACAACATTTACTGTTCTTATTTTAAAACTCCATCTTGTTGCCCCAGCTGATGGAATTGTCTTTGAAACACATTAATCTAATACAGGCTGTGTGGAGATCGAGAGAAGAAAGCAGGGATAATGGATAAATTAGCAAAAAATATGCGAGCTTTGTAGGCAGGTTTGTTTAGCGGCTCTTTCCATTACGACATTCAACTGATGGGCACTTAATTCCACATTCCTCCTGAATTGTTAAGGTACTGAACTGAATAGACTGTAAATATTGTACAGAATTAAACACTGTCGCACTTGTTATACTCACAACATTAAAGAAAATGTATTTAAAACTGCGCGCTACTGACAAACTGCTGCAAATTTTGCAACGCCTGGAAACTCTGGATTCAAGTCGAGGGGCAGCAGGGGGAGGGGTAAAACTAACGCGCAAAGCATCCGAGACGAGACTGGCAGCTCCAGGAGAGGAAGTGGCTTCACCAATCCGTCCTTGTCTCTGGCTTCGCTCTGGCAGCACCAGGGGAAGAAGTGACTTCACTAACGATTGCGTACATGTCAATGAGAGCGAAATTAAAAAAAAATTCGAGCCGCTAAATAGAGACTGTTTAATAAATGTATTTCACAACATAAAACGAGACAAGAGCCACAAATGTCTGGGGGTGCTGCTGGTCCGCAGCCCCCCTTCGAAAGCCGCCCCTGGTTATATCTCTATAAAGTACATCTTGATTGCAAATTTATTTTCATCTTCATTCTGAAATTATGTCACACACATAGTCGATATAGGAGAGAGTCAATGTCTACCTACGAGTACAACACGCGAAGCAAGTCCCCTGCAGTCGACAAGCATCATGGTTAGGTATGGCATGAAAATCATGAATATTATGGACAGTAAAAAATCAATCATATGGGAATAGGTATTTGTTGTTTTTTAGTCAACTATCCGAAAACAGTTATATTACCGGTGGTTCTTTATGGTTGTGAAACTTGGACTCTCACTTTGAGAGAGGAATAAAGGTTAAGGGTGTTTGAGAATAAGGTGGTTAGGAAAATATTCGGGGCTAAGAGGGATAAAGTTACAGGAAAATGGAGAAAGTTACACAACACAGAACTGCACGCATTGTATTCTTCACCTGACATAATTAGGAACGTTAAATCCAGACATTTGATATGGGCAGGGAATGTAGCACGTATGGGCGAATCCAGAAATGCATATAGAGTGTTAGTTGGGAGGCCGGAGGGAAAAAGATCTTTGGGCAGGCCGCGACGTAGATTGGATTTGAGGGAGGTGGGATATGATGGTAGAGACTGGATTAATCTTGCTCAGGATAGGAACCGATGGCGGGCCTATGTGAGGGCGTCAATGAACCTCCGGGTTCCTTAAAAGCCAGTAAGTAAGTAAGTATTAATTTCTGTTAGGAATTGGACGTCTACGTAATAATAAGCAACTGTTTAAAATAACGTAAATAAAAGGGCCTCGTTAAGTAATTATCTGTCACGTGATTTCTCCCCTATCTACGACTCTGCGACAAAACCACTTGAACGGACAGTAGATAGCTTGTCTGAGTAATTTTATTTTTTCGGATCGGGCAGAAGTGAAGATTGAATTTAGAGTACGTAAGGTAATCTTTTATAGAGTAGGTACAAAATTATTTCAACATGAGTTACTAGTACGAAGGACGAAACTGGTAATTGGAATTAGGTACAGTAGTCTATAGTGCGATAATATGCACATTAGAACTGAAGCCTGTATCGAAATGAACGGCCACTATTTTCGAAAATGTGTTTAAATATCCATATTATGATTATTTTTCAATTTAACTTCATTCTCTATATTGTACGCTGATGACCTGTAGACAGTATAATGAACACTGCATAATGAATACATCCACATGGATAGCTCAGTTCGTGAGTAAAAACTCTCATTGTTAATACTGTACTGTATTTTGATTAAACAAAAATCTAATGAAAATTATCAAACTCAAAATCGCGATATTTCCTGGTTTACGTAAATGGAAGAACTACTTTTCTTCCCTCCTATACTTAGTAGAGTGATTTTTTTTTGTATTTTACGCCAGTATCATCGAACTTCTGTCTTGGAAGGGGGTAGCAAACGGCGTTTCGGGTTCTCAACCGTTAATCCAAAGGTATAGCCAGGTTAATATTAAAAATGTTAATATGTTAGTAAAAATAAAATGATGTCCCTGTACAATATATGAGCACATGGTAGAAGTGGTGGGGTCAGGACGATACCGTGACGTCAACTAAGATAACAATGGACATCACACTAACAACGTAATAGTCATATTCTTTTCCTTAACGGGACTGGAAGGAATAACCTGAGAGTTACTTAAATTTACACATGCTGTGTCGCGTACACTTTCGTCGATTTCTACGTATTTGGTGTCGTTTTATAGTGCTTCTCATAGAAGCACACGAATATATAGTGACATACAAGTATTATATATTCTTTTTACTTATTTACGAAAGGAAGTTAATGCGTTGTTTCGGAAAGCAATTAAGAACTTTAAGCGAGTGCTGGCACGAGTTGGCTCTGCCTTTTATATCGATCGCTCGGGCGCACATGAGATTGATAAAGCGAGCCTAGCAGACGGGGTGTCTGTCACTCAGCGTCCCACACTGTCGCCGTAACCAAGTGCGTTTACAGCACGGCACGTAAATTTTTAAACCTCAGTAAATAAATGAGCGACATTTAACAATGACGTCACGCTCTACTAAACAGTAAGGGCCGTTTTACCCTATAGCCATGCCTGCGATCACAACGACGTCATATTCTGGACACTTGCAACATTCTTTTTCTGTTGGCTGATGGATATTTTTACAGTTTCCCAATCTGCCAGACGCGATTTGAGTACTCGCTGTACGTATTTCGTTTCCAGATGTATGAACTAATGTTTGTTGTCATGCTTATTATCGGCTACTAAGAATTGAAGTACTGAAAGTCTGTGACGTATGTCTTTTATTTGTCCAAAACTAATAAGATGATTTTGATGGACTTATGACGAGTATCGTCACACATCATCATTCCTTAATTACTTATTTATTTAGTTGTTTATTTAATTACTTAATTATTTATTTACTTAATTATTTATTTACGTACTTATTTATTTATTTAATTATTTATTTACTTAATTATTTATTTACTTAATTAGTTAATTATTTAATGATTTGTTTAATTATTTAATTATTTGAGTGATTGATTATTTAATTAATTAATTGTTAATTTATTGATTAATTGGTTAATTATTAATTAATTGGTTAATTATTAATTGATTAGTTAATTATTAAAGTTTTATTTATTTTAATTATTTATGATTTATTTATTTGTTTATTTTCTTAATTATTTATTTATTTATTCATTCATTCATTTATTTATCAGAGCTTCCTCAAATCAGAGGCTGCCATTAGACAAAGGATACAAAACGAAAAAAAAGAACAAATAGACAATGAATGATACTTACTTACTTATTTACTTACTTACATACTTACTTACTTACTTACTGGCTTTTAAGGAACCCGGAGGTTCATTGCCGCCCTCACATAAGCCCGCCTTTGGTCCCTATCCTGAGCAAGATTAATCCAGTCTCTACCATCATATCCCACCTCCCTCAAATCCATTTTAATATTATAATGAATGATAACAGAGTAAGAAAAATGACAAACAAACAAACAAACAAACAATGGAAGTTACCAGAGTAGGAAATTTGACAAAGAATTAAACAAAAAGAAAAACAAACAAAAGCAAACAATGGCAGTGAAGAGAATAAGAAAAGTGACAAATAAATAAAGAAACAATGGAAGCGAATAAGAGAAAGAAAAAAAGATAATGGTGCATCAGTTTTTTCAATACACTGAATTAGAGTCCATATAGGTGGTTTGTAAGAGTTTGACTGACTCTTTGATTGTGAGGAGGGCCAGTTCATTTAGACGAAGATGAATAAATAATTCATTAATTATTATTCAATTTATTAAGTGCTAATTAATTATTAATTAATTATACTGGCAGAGTTAAGACCGTAGGGCCTTCTCTTACACTCTACCATTGCACAAAGTAAACAAACAGTAAAATTTAACAAAATACGGAAGAACAAAATACCAACATGTTACAGAAAATAATAACATAACAAGAGTTGACACTGTACAAAATGAAAGTAATATCATAGGCTAATAGAAAAAAAAGTAAAATACAGATCTAAAGACTGGAATATATCATAAGCAACTCAATAAGTAGGCTTACAAATAGTTAAGAGTGAAAACGTAAGAAAGAATACAACAAATGTAATGTAATATGATGATAAAGAAATCTAAATTTAAATAAAAGGCACAATAAAAAGGTTATGATAATAAATTCATATTGTAGTCAAAAGAGTTCAGTGTTGGTGAAGAGGAAAGAAAGAAAAATGTATTATTTACAAAACTATCGCTGAGAAAAGGGCTTATAATTGAAGGGAATGTGAATCGGAAAAAGTACAATTTTAGTTCATTTTTGAAACTAGACAATGTCCGACAATCTCTGGCATGCTGAGGTAGAAAGTTCCAGAGATGAGCTGCAGAAAGTAGTAGGCCTACAGGAAATTTAAGTCACTGTAGGTACTAAAAGGTGTTCCATTCTTCTTCATATCCGCATTTCAAATGCTTCTATTCGCTTCTCTTCACTTCATCGTAATGTCCATGTTTCTGCCCCATACATTGCCACACTCCATACAAAGCACTTCACTAATATCTTTCTTCATTCTTTTTACAGAGGTCCACAAAAGATGCTCCTTTTTCTATTAAAAGCTTCCTTGGCCATGTTATCCTCCTTTTGACTTCCTGACAGCAGCTCATGTTACTGTTTGTAGTACATACCGAGTATCTGAAGCTGTCCCGTCAAACTACTATAAGCCAAACTTCTTCGGACCCCATCCATTGTTCCTTACTTCTTCCCCGTCTTCTCTTGTCCTCTACTTCTCAGTCCAGCATCATCCTTGGTATTCTATCACTTGTCATTCTCTTCACATATCTAAACCATTTTAATCTTGAATAATTTCGAAGGAAAAATTGTTCCGGGGCTGGGCATCGAACCCGGGACCTTTGGTTAAACGTACCAACGCTCTACCAACTGAGCCAGCCGGAAACTCTACCCGACACCGATCCAATTTTTCCCTCTATATCCACAGACCTCAAAGTGGGCTGACAACCGTCAAGCAACCAACATTGAGTGCACACTAACTCTGTGTGACTTAAATTGTGGTTTTCTACTAAAGAACAGTGAAGTGTATTATGCAAACACTTTGAGGTCTGTGGATATAGAGGGAAAAAATTGGATTGGTGTCGGGTAGAGTTCCCGGGTAGCTCAGTTGGTAGAGCGTTGGTACGTTTAACCAAAAGTCCCGGGTTCGATGCCCGGCCCCGGAAGAATTTTTCCTTCGAAATTATTCAAATCAACTTTACAGGGAGTTATACTTGAAAGCTTGATTTGCATTTTAATCTTCTTTCACCTCTAATAGCATTTCTTTGAACATCCATAATTCTTTTAATTTTCTTAAATTTTGTATTTCTTACTTTGCCCCTCCTTGATTTTCAAGAGACCCTCCTCTAAAAATTCATATCAGTTACTAATAGTTTGCTTCTTCTTGTTTGTCTAATGTCCACGTTTTCGCTCCACATAGGCCTAGCTGTTGATATAGTAGCAGTAACAGTGCCAGCAGTGGTAGCTATATGGAGTGGATGAAAACATGTTTTGCCGGGCCTGGGTAGTTAGTGTAGAGCAGCCCTGCAAGTTAGGACATAAGAGAGATACTTGTAGCGTTTCCACAAAGCTCGGGTGTCCCCATCGACCCAGCTCGTATTGAATCATTTACCTTTGAGTAGGGGAAGTTCCCTAATGTATTGAGGACAGTTCCATGCATCAGTTGGCGCGATACCAGAAACTTGTTTGAATTGGATCGAGCAGGAGAAATAGGAAGAGTCGTAAGTCTCAGTCTGGATGATCTTGCAGAGAAGTTCGCACCCTCCTCAGCCTCCGTGTGCTCATCGTACGGCTATAAATAACGTTCATAGAGGCTTCCTTACCAGAAGGCCGCCTATACGAGTCTTGATGTCTTCTTCGATATCACTGACAATGTTGTCGCTATAAATACTGAACCCTTCTTCGAGTTTTAAAATTTTCTGCTAGTTCCATGTCACTTTCACTTATACCGGAACTTAACTGCATTTTAATTGCCTCATATAGAAAAACTTCGTTCCATTTATAAATAGAGTTTAATAATAATATAATTCTATTACCAGGCAGTACATCTCACTTGACGATATGTGTCACAGGAAGAACCATTAATGTTGTATACATCTGAAGTCTGACTAGTGTAATATGTAGCGAAACGGCGATGATTCCAATGCAGGGGGGAAAGGAACTGAACATCCTATCCCATTATCTCCAGGCCTAGTTACCTCATAAGTGGTGCCTTGTTGGTATGACTTGAGAGTTCAGACTTGTCTTCGGACAGCTGACTAAACAACAACAATATAATTTTAAAATGGCTTATGCTAGACCATGCCGAAATGTAGTAATTATACACCTTGTAGTAGCCCTTTAGTGCACCTCATTAAAGTACACCTATTCATTACAATTCAGTTGTTCAGCCAATGAGAAATCACCATTGTACCATTATGAAACCGCAAGTATCGATTATTCTCGGATATGCAATCGAAAGACAATTAACGAAAAGTCACGGAAGCTGGAAATCCAATACTGTCGCAGAAGATTATGTTCTGTTGCTGTAATAATTAGAGTTAATTGTAAATAATATTTAAATAAATTCAATTTTTTTAAATTTATTTATTTATTTATTTGAATTCAAATATACAGAATGAAGAATATAATTACAAAACAAACAAGAGAAATAGAAATAAAATAATACAAGCAATTTGTCATCTCGTTTTTCAATTCTAAATCAATTTCCATGTTATATCAACCTTAATGTTCATTTTATTCTCTAGATTATATCAAGGTCAATGACACATTCGTTCCTCGGAAAAAAAATCAATACTTTCGCGTCTGCGCACATCTCACAATTTAGGTCAGTTCCGCTCCTCACTTACATAACCATAACATCAATACTTATGAATAATTTCAAGTTAGAAATATGATCGAGCAAAAAAAAAAGTCGTATGAAACTTTCCTATAATGGTAATTAAGACGCGAGTATGTTTGTTTATGAAACGAGCGCAAGCGAGTTTCATAATTTTCATACGAGCGTCTTAATTACTACTATTATAGGCTCGTTGCATAATGTACTATTATGTAATTGCTTAGTCAGTAACTATTTTCATAAAATGAGAGAGATGTTTTTTAACTCTAATGTAGTACAATGTATTTTTAGTTTTGTCAATTTTTTCTTCTGATTAACTCTGTCAATTAGAAGACACAATATGGCAAAACTAAAAATACATTGTACTCTCTCAAAAAGTCTGAAAGTTAGAATTTGTAAAACAGTTATATTACCGGCTGTTCTGTATGGTTGTGAAACTTGGACTCTCACTTTGAGAGAGGAACAGAGATTAAGGGTGTTTTAGAATAAGGTGCTTAGGAAAATGTGTAGGGCTAAGAGGGGTGAAGTTACAGGAGACTGGAGAAAGTTACACAACACAGAACTGCACGCATTGTATTCTTCACCTGACATAATTAGGAACATTAAATCCAGACGTTTGAGATGGGCAGGGCATGTAGCACGTATGGACTAATTCAGTAATGTATAGGCTATAGAATGTTAGTTGGGAAGCCGAAGGAAAGGAGGCCTTCTCTTCCACGCACTCAGCAAAAAATATGCATACGTATGAATGGATTTACAAGCTACAAAGATACAATAAGGTGAATTAGATCAAAGTTGCGTGTATACAAGAGTTACTTATGAATTACACAGTAAAATACTATTAATTATTAATTAAACAATGAGATACAGACTGTGTAGAAAAATTAAACTAATATACATAGAATGTTAATATAATATTACAAAGAGTGTTAAATAATAGGAAAACGTTATTATGAAACGATTCTGAAGATACAGCGCTATCAGGATTACAAACAGTGTTAAATAATAGGAAAACGTTATTATGAGACGATTGTGAAGATACAGCGCTATCAGGATTACAAACAGTGTTAAATAATAGGAAAACGTTATTATGAAACGATTCTGAAGATACAGCGCTATCAGGATTACAAACAGTGTTAAATAATAGGAAAACTTTATTATGAGACGATTCTGTAGATACAGCGCTATCAGGATTACAAACAGTGTTAAATAATAGGAAAACGTTATTATGAGACGATTCTGAAGATACAGCGCTATCAGGATTACAAACAGTGTTAAATAATAGGAAAACGTTATTATGAGACGATTCTGAAGATACAGCGCTATCAGGATTACAAACAGTGTTAAATAATAGGAAAACGTTATTATGAGACGATTCTGAAGATACAGCGCTATCAGGATTACAAACAGTGTTAAATAATAGGAAAACGTTATTATGAGACGATTGTGAAGATACAGCGCTATCAGGATTACAAACAGTGTTAAATAATAGGAAAACGTTATTATGAGACGATTGTGAAGATACAGCGCTATCAGGATTACAAACAGTGTTAAATAATAGGAAAACGTTATTATGAGACGATTCTGAAGATACAGCGCTATCAGGATTACAAACAGTGTTAAATAATTGGAAAACGTTATTATGAGACGATTGAGAAGATACAGCGCTATCAGGATTACCAACAGTGTTAAATAATAGGAAAACGTTATTATGAGACGATTGTGAAGATACAGCGCTATCAGGATTACAAACAGTGTTAAATAATAGGAAAACGTTATTATGAGACGATTGTGAAGATACAGCGCTATCAGGATTACAAACAGTGTTAAATAATGGGAAAACGTTATTATGAGACGATTCTGAAGATACAGCGCTATCAGGATTACAAACAGTGTTAAATAATAGGAAAACGTTATTATGAGACGATTCTGAAGATACAGCGCTATCAGGATTACAAACAGTGTTAAATAATAGGAAAACGTTATTATGAGACGATTCTGAAGGTACAGCGATATCAGGATTACAAACAGTGTTAAATAATAGGAAAACGTTATTATGAGACGATTCTGAAGATACAGCGCTATCAGGATTACAAACAGTGTTAAATAATAGGAAAACGTTATTATGAGACGATTGTGAAGATACAGCGCTATCAGGATTACAAACAGTGTTAAATAATAGGAAAACGTTATTATGAGACGATTGTGAAGATACAGCGCTATCAGGATGCATGTCTAAAGAAAGAAGTTACAATGTACAGTAGCGTGCAAATTAATCCGAACACGACATATTTTTACATTTTCTGTCATTGTTGGCCACACAGCTACTCATACCGCTTTAATTGACATCTGCAGTACGTGTAATTCCATTGTTGAAGGTCTGTCGTTATTATTTTCTTATAATATGTGACATTTTGCCTGTTGTTTTGTACTTAAAAGCATTTCAGTTGTGTTGAAGACTTAATACTGCAATCCTGTGTACATTCTGTCGTCTTCACAAATGGATACAACTCCACGAAAACGGTCTAAAATAATAACATTAGCAGAGCATTCTTCTATGACACAGAGGCAAATTGCTGCAGAATGTCACATCGGTTTGGCTACTGTTAATTCGATCATAAAACGATACAAGGAGACTGGATCCATCACACCCCAGAAAAAAGGAAACTGTGGCCGGAAAAGGAATCCTTCACCTGCAGATGACCGTTTAATTGCTAGGAAAAGTAAGTTAAATCCTAGACTAACTGCTGTCGACTTAACCCGCGAGTTAATGGCTACCACTGGGGCGAATATTCACGTCACAACAGTGCGGCGTAGGCTTTTGGAAGCTGAACGAAGGGCTCGTAAGCCTATTAAGAAGCAACTGCTAACCCCTGTTATGTGCAAAAAACGCTTAATGTGGGCAAAATTACATCAACACTGGACAGTGAATGACTGGAAGAATGTACTTTTTTCCGATGAGTCTCATTTCGAGGTCCACGGCCACCGTGTTTCTTACGTACGGAAAGGATCCGAAAAAGTAACAGCAGCTCATCTCCAACAAGCACCCAAATACCCCCCTAAAGTAATGTTTTGGGGTTGTTTTACACATGAAGGGCCTGGAGCATTAATACCTATCAAGGGAATGATGAATTCTGACAAATATATTCACTTATTGGAAACCAGAATCGTACCCCAGCTGCAAAAATATCATTTCCGGATGGCAGAAGTGTGTTCCAACAAGACCTGGCACCATGCCATACGTCTCGAAAAACTACAGAATTCTTCAACAAGAAGAATATTCAGGTACTCCCCTGGCCCGGCAACTCACCCGACATCAACCCCATTGAAAACTTGTGGTCAATTTGCAAAAGAAGAATGCAAAAAATGGATTTTTCTACAAAGGAGAAGATGATTTCTGCCCTCATTTGGTGTATGGTTACGCGATGAAGAAATGAAGAATATTTGTGGGAAATTAGTGGAATCCATGCCAAATAGTCTCAGAGCTATTATTAGGAACAAGGGAGGCCACATAGATTACTGAGGTATGTCTTAGATCCTTTTTTTTTTATCCCGTTTGAGTGTTTTTGCATAAGTAATTACGTTGTTCGGATTAATTTGCACGCTACTGTATTGTAGTCAGTGACCATTAAAGTCAGTATAATTAGAATAAATTGATAAGGAGTACCCTTCAAGCTAATTTTAAAAGTGTTTATTGTCTTGCAGCCTCTAATACTTCGTGACAAGGAATTCCATTGTCGCGAGGTGGAGACTATAAAAGATGAGTAACAAGATGTTCTATGAAGCGGTATACTTAGCGTGCCACAGATAAGTGATTTGGTATTTACGTCATGATTATAGAGTAGCCGTAGCGAGAACATGACTCGCGAGACGTTGTGGCTCGCAGTGATAGCTGTGCATTTCGCTTGCTTCTAACCTCCGCCAACCCCCACCCTCTCACTCACTGGAGTCAAACTCCGTTCCATTTGTATTTGTCTCTGACCTGCGAGTGGCATATGTCTCTCTCGAAACCATGTACGAAAGTTCCAAGTAGGATGGGAGGACGCATTTTTTTGCTGTCAATATGATGAGAATATTAAATGTATGATTTGTTCACAAGTATTACGAGGAAAACGGTTGTACAACATAAAACGGCATTATACTACATGTTACTGATGAAACATTAAAAGGTTAAGTGTTATTGTTGTTATCATCATCATCATCACCATCATCATCATCATCATCATCATCTCTATACGTCGACTCCTTTTCAGCAGATGTACGAATAATGCGGTTAGCTCTTCAATTTGAACTCACTGATTTACTATGTGATGTTAAATGAAAGCTAGATGTAAGGACTTGACAAATGTTGAACTTTCAAACCTTTGCCAAAAAATAAATATCCGAAGCTTCGTTCTTTCGCTTCCTCTGTTGAAGCCATGTTCGCTACAACTTACGTTTGTGAAAAATTATTTTCAACAATTAAAATAGTAAAAACGAAATTTAGATTACGACTGACAGACAAATAGCTTCGTGATCAACTACGACTGGCAGTAAGTGACATAATTCCTGAGTTTGAAACTTTGTCGCAGAGATATTCTGAAGACAGTTAATTTTAGGTTGTGATATTATTAATTTATTGTTCATTTCTTTCTTCGTACATGTACTAAACTTTAGTTTTTAGCCTTGTACTGTATAAAATTATATATAAGTGCTTAACGTAAGGAAAATGAAAATCCGTTAATAAGTCAGACAGTTGCGTCACTTCCCCTTCTGGTGTCCGGCTCCCTCTATAGGTGGTATGAACGTTGCAGGTTACACAGTGGCTCGGCGCACGATTGCATTTTTGCCACCGCTGTTATAGAGTATAAATAAGAGAAACGAGACGAAAGGTAATTTAGTGATGAGGTGTGCAGAATTCGAAAGAGTAAAGACACTCTTTGTACAAACTGATAGAAGGAAAGCATCCATACACCTGCAAAGATGATAGCCAACGTCAAAAAATGACTGTGCTTACTCCGTTCTACATCTAAATAAACTTATCCTTCATTTTCGTGTTGCATTTGTTTTCTTTCGGACATTGTTATGTTTTCGGATTCCGTTTATTTGTCTTGTGTGCCGTTATAGGTTAAAGTTTTACAAAATGTAAAATAGAAGAGAAAATGATTACGAGAGAGTCGGGTAGTATCGGACATCGGGTAATATCGGACAGTGAGTTTCTTTCATCTACCACACGATGATAGTACCTGATTGACATAGTTACGTTTCTGTGATGTCGCATAGAGAAACGTAACCATGTCATTCAGGTACTACCATATGGTGGTAGATGAAAGAAACGCACTGTCCAATACTACCCGAAGTCCGATACTACCCGACTCTCCCCTATATCCCAACATGAATGTAAATTATTGATAGGCTTAATTACTATTAGAGCTGAAAACCCGGGTTCAAATCCCGGCGCCGGAGAGAATTTTTCTCCGTTCCATTACTCTTTCATCGTATGATGACGCAGAATATCTGCATGGAAATATCATATGTACTTCGGTACATTATAATAATATATATGATATACGTAAATCACTTCGTGATTTAAGACGGCGCTTATTCTGTCGGATCCCGGCCAAATAGTCACTCATTACGAGTGCACCTCAGCACATGTGTGGACTTCGGTCCTAGGTTCATAGATATCTATGACGTAGTGCAGAGGGCGGCCACTAGAACGAACCCAAGAGTTGGAACTTAAAACTGAGACGATTCTTCCGACGCCGGGGTGGAATCCGGTATGGCTTAGTGGATAAAGCGTCAGCACGTAGAGCTGAAAACCCGGGTTCAAATCCCGGCGCCGGAGAGAATTTTTCTCCGTTCCGTTATTCTTTCATCGTACTATTATAGGTGTTTTTCACAAGTAACTGATCACACGAAAAATTGATTAATTTTTACGATTTTTGGGCTGTATTGTACAACACAGTAAGAACCTTTCCTTGTGGGGTACACTCTATCTGATTACGCGTTGGCCCATCCTACGGTCACTACTAATATTTAGGTCCCCTTGAAAAGAGGAAGAAAAGGTTGCAGCTTATATATGAAATGTACTAAAAAGACCCTTCTTAGTCTTAAAGAGCAGGGGAAATTACAACGAACATGATGAAATGACGTTCACATTATTCAAGTATCGACACAGAGCAGTATGCCTATTTTTTTCGACGGTGATCATGAATTTTATTTGGTTTTGCAGGAATCCTAAACCCGATCCTGTGATATGAATAACTAATGATGCAACAGATCGGCTGAATGTACGCCGATTCTAACATATATTGCAGCATAATTTAGTAAATCATTACGTAGCAGCCTTGGTTTAATTTATTGGGCACGTAATCAGAGTAACAACGTGATAAAATATATGCATAGAGAATGGCGATGCACTATAATGGAAATCCGTCGATTGACGTCATTGTGGATTAATAGAATTGTGACGTCAGGTGGCCACGACAATCATTTCCATAGCGATACGAAACTGCATTGAATATCCGTGAAGATCATCGTAATATGTAGATATGGTTATTCAAAATACCGATTGTGATTGATTAAATTATATATTTAATATCCTGCTTTGAAATTACGTTTATTTGAAAGACAAATGTACTCGTGTCTAAATATGATCTCAAACTAAGGACTCAATTTCCTTGACTATTGAGGAGTTTGAAGGAATAAGGGCGTAACTCGGAAAAGTGCATTTTGAGAAAATTAAATTGAAAATAGAATAGGGTTTGTTGTATTAAACTAGCCTACTTGAAATATGGTATTTTCTGCTTTTCTTTGGTAAAGTAGATATTAGAGAAGACAAATCTATGTTTGAAATGTTAGATTTTTGCTTTTGTTTTAGAAATAATTATCGAAATATGAATTAAGTTTTACACCCTTTTTCCAACAAGCCACCATAATTTTTTTCCCACAGCATAGATCCCATCCATTCATCATCATTCTCTAACTACCGCAAACTTTAATTTGAAAAGAACTAAGAGAATAATGGGTATTGCTCTAAACTTCATGATACCAGTATTCTCTGTACGTTATTGTAATATGGAATACCTTGTCCGTGAAATTCATCTTATTCAAACATTTTTACTTTTTGTTTTTCTTTTTACCTGTTTTAATTTAATATAGGCTTATGTTTTTATTTTTATTTTATTGATATCTATCGCCATCTTAATAATAATAATAATAATAATAATAATAATAATAACAATGATATAAGTAATAGGCCTAAAAATTATTTATTTTAGCTGGCAAGTTATACCCATAAATATTTCTCTTCCAAAAAATTAAGATCGATAAAAAAAATTGCGTGTAGAGGGAGTGTTACAAATATGGAATACCATTTTGCTTTTTCGTTTTGAAATCTACATGTTTTGAATAACAAAAGTAATGTGTCATCTTCTTTATTGCTGAATGTCCCTGTGTGAGGTACACAGGACTTAGAAGTTCGTAAGATGTTATAAAATGTTTGAAAAATAATAATTTCCTCAAAATCTAACGTATTTCCTTCATAAAAATGGAGGTAAAAACATGGAATACCTTTACAAAGTTACAAGATTAACAAAATTACAAAGTCAAAATGGCCTCTACTAAGAAAACACAGAACAAGCATTTAACATCTTCATTAGAAGGTGTTTTCCCAACCGTAATAATGAATCCAGATTAATCATTTCTCACAGCTTTTCTCGAACTTGTTGTATGGTTTCTTGTGTTATCTTGTCATTCCACTGTTTTGTAAGTCTGTTGGAAATTGAGGTACGATGAAGAGAAAATTGAGAATGTGGAACATTTAAAGAACCGCATCATTGAAGCCTGTGATAAAGTCACCTCGGAAATGCTACAGAATATTCTATCCATACTCTCAATTTTCTCTCCATATATCAAGCTCTTTATATAACCCCAAAAGAAATAATCAAGGGATGTTAAATCTGGAGGCCTGGCCGGCCATTCTACTGGTCCATGTCGACCAATCCAATGGCCAGGGAACTGTTCGTCCAGTCTGCTGCAACATATCTGTGACTTAACCTACCAGAATGAAGAATGATATCAAGTCTTTCCTCTTTCGATAATATCATCACGAAAATCAAGAAAGTTGTTATAGGAAAGCTTCAAATAATCGCAACAATGCATTCAAACTGTCACAGGTTAACCAAACAGTAAAGCAGGAAAAGTTAATTACCAAAATTGCATAAAAATACCTTTTCCAAAGCCTCCTTAGTACTGTACCATGTTACAAAATATCTGTAGATGCAGTAACTAATGTTTGTGTCATTATTACAGTTATCTTTAAATAACTTCAAAACGATTAGAGATATCTCAAAACGGATTCCGCCATTGTTTTTCTCAGAAAATTTCGCATGATTCTGAGTACCTACATGTCCCCTTTTCCATTTAAAATTTCAAAGTTGCATTCAAAATAGCGACTTTTGAGGTGCTGTGGGCTTGAATCGAATGTGTCACTGGTAGAGCATTTGGTCTTACAAATACTGATAACAGCAATAGTAATCGAAAATCAGGCATATGGAAGATATTTATGTGGTTCCAGACTTTTGATTCACCTTGTACATTGCTATAAACGTAGATTATTTCTCTTTAAAAATATATATCACTAATATTTCTAACATTTGGGAATAACAATGTATATTCAAGAAAAGAACTTACCGCCAAAATTTTCATTTTCCTCGAAAACTCAGTAATGATAATCGTTTCAACAGTTCAGCTTCTAACTGCAAACTAACACATTCCCGCGAAAGAGAGTATCAGTGCGTAGTGATTTAGACGGCTTCCGCTAGAATACAACACGCTTCAGGTTGTAACACTTCCTCTATACATGAGTTACGAATTAAACAGTATAAAACGTAAAACTTTACACACTTTGTCTTTACTCTCTCGAATTCTGCACACTTCAACACCAAATTACCTTTCATCTCGTTTATCTTATCTATACTTTAACCACGACGTAAGTACCAGATCACTTATCTGTGGCGCGTTAAGTATACCTCTTCATAGAACATCTCGTTATTCATCATCTTTTACAGTATCCACCTCGCGTCAGTGGAATTCCCTGTCACAAAGTATTAGGGGCTGCAAGACAATAAACACTTTTAAAAACAGTTTAAAAGATAACCTTTTTAGTGTTTCACTCCAATCATAAACTATCACTGACTATATTGTTACTCCTTCCTTTAGACATGCATCCTGATAGTGCTGTATTTTCAAAATTGTCTCATAATAATCTCTTTCTATTATCTAACATTATTTGAAATATATTAACATTCTATGTATTTTAGCTTAATTCCGCTACATAGTTTGTATTTCAGTGTTTAATTAATAGTTCATAGTATTTTGTTGTTTAATTCGTAAATAACTCTTGTATAGGCCTACATGTAAGTCTTATCTAAATCAAATTGTTGAATTCTTCGTAAGTTGATACATATGTATGTATACTTTTTGCTGGTTGAGTGGAAGAGAAGGCCTTACGGTCTTAACTTCGCCAGCTAAAATAAATCATTATTATTATTAAAACCATGATTTATGAATTAAACAATGAAATACAAACTAAGTATCAAATTTAAACTAGTATACACTGAGTGTTACTGTATTTAAAAATAATGCTAGATTGTGGGAAGAAAAAACAATTAAATTACTTACTTACTTACTTACTTACTTACTTACTTACTTACTTACTGGCTTTTAAGGAACCCAGAGGTTCATTGCCGCCCTCACATAAGCCCACCATTGGTCCCTATCCTGAGCAAGATTAATCCAGTCTCTATCATCATATCCCACCTCCCACAATTAAAATATCAGAATGAAGGACTATGAAAAAAATTACCATTGTAATCAATTCCAGTTACATATCAGGATAATTAGAATGAATTGCTAATAACGCTAATATATTACCAGCAAAAGCTTTATTTTCTTTCTAGTGAAATAAGAAGAAATATTATTGCTCTCGAAAGACTCATTGTCATTACATTCCCGACATAAGTACTTCATTTGGTTTTAATAATATACGCTACTATTTTGTGTCTACTGTTGACATTAAAGTTCTCATACATTGATACTTATTACCACGGAATGCACTGCGTCAGATTTTATTCATTATTGCAGATTTACAATTTGGGGTGTAGCTGATCTTACGAGTGCACTACACTAAAAAAAAGACAACTCTTTTTCTAATCATTTTTATTTAACTAAATTTTGACACTACTATGTAAAGGACTAAAAAAATGCTAATTTTGAATTCCCAAATGTGTTTGGCTTTTGATTTTATATTTCTTTTTCAATTTTTTATAAATATTTTGAAACCAAAGTTTTTAGCAGAAGATCTCAATTTTTTCAGCTTTTCTTTGGATACATTCATAAGACATATGAAAACATTTCTGTGGACTCATTTTATTAAATATCTCATTTATTCACTTTCAAAATTGTTTTGAAAATGTTATTTTTTCTACAAATTATGGAAGAAAATATTAATAACATAAACTAGCAGCATTTCTTACAAAATAAATGCAAAGAAACATGGAACAACCTTATAAATACTTTCAATAAAAAGTTCATTCAGGTGATTAATTTTTGGCATAAAAATTTGGTGTTAAATCAAGAAAAATAAACTAACGGAAAAATGAATTTGAAAGTAAAATGAATATTTATGTAACACATACCTATTATAATATTCTCCTCCGCTACAGTCATCTAGTAACTTCAGAGTGCCAACTTTAGAACAAAAAAAAATTGTTAGATTTATAATCAGAAACTTGTAAAGAAGAATTCTTTGATGAAAAAATAATGACAGCTCTTTCAATGCCACCGCCCTCTTACAGCCTTAATTTAAAATAAATTTTAAAAATAATTTGTAATCGGAATTGAACTAAATCCATTTGGGGTATCAATATTTGCATTCTGAACAAGCTAAATAGTCAAAATGTTTTATGTTCATAATTTTCAGTGGAGACTCTCCTGAAAATGGTTTTTTACAGTTCATGTCGAGGAATAGTCAGCTAAGCCCCTTGTTAATAACATATATCAATATAAACTGATTACATGTACAACAAATACATCCCTTCATTTCAACATTTCAGAAAACCTGTGTACGGTGATGATTTAGAATTTTCACATGATTTTATAGGAGAGCACAGAACACTTAACAAGAATTTTACTCGCTCCATCGAAATTAGCCATTTCGTATTTGCTATACGACTCTACATTTAGTAATAACATGTTTATATATTTCTAGTAATTTATTGATTATACTATGATCAGCACATTGATTTCTACTCTCTGTATGCTTCTCTATTCACTTTCAACAAGTTATTGGCATCAGTACAATATATTTAGGACACCATGTATTGAGATCTACTTTGTATGCCAACATCACGTATTCAGTATTACTTCATAGCTATGCAAGCTTACGTTGTTTAATTTGTTTTTAATATTTGACATGATCTTCTTTAATGTTGTTTTGGATGATTAGTATTGTCACTATGTTATATTTCACTCTATTTATGTCATTTCCAAATGTAAGGTAAATTTTGTAATTGATTTTAGATCGATATCTGTTATATCTCGTACCTGAAGATGCCCTACAAAGGGCGAAATCGTTAGTATTAAGACTAAATAAGATGTAAAACATAAGTGTTTTGTTTTATATATAATCAATGCTCAAGCCATAAGACGGAATAAATAATAGATATATGTTATAAAATGGTTTTCCTGGCTTAATTTCACCACTAAGGACAGTGAATGACACGCACGAAACGTAACATGTTATACACAGTTCTTAAGAAAATGAAACAATATAATTATCTTCATTTTTCACTTCGGAAATCCAATCTAAATCCGATGTATTTGTAGCTATTTCATTCTATTGGCCATTTTAATTAGTATTCAGTTTTCCATTGCATCTGAGTAGATTTTCTTTTGTTAACCGGATCAGGAATGAACCCACTCGAATGTCTGTGGTATTTACCATAGCAACCAAACAAAAGATTGACGTTTCCCTAATCTATCCATCGCGGTGCCGGATGCTCTGATATTAGCTTCTAACAGACGACATCCGCCATTCTTTTCAGGCCTGCAATTCAATGTTTACAATGGTCGTGTCACGTCATCGGCACAATTAGTCACAGCGTCTGAACTAGCATCGCTCTCCCTTCTAATGACAGTAATTAGCAGCTTGACGTACAGTATAGCCGGGTTCAAAGCCGCCATTTAGCAGCTCCCAAATTAGATCAGTATTATTCTCCTGCTTTTAAATGACTATTACACTTTTACTACGTCATACCACTTTTGACCAATAGAACAGTACGGAACGACCTGCTACAAACAATCATGACTGCCTATCCTACAATTTTTATGAACTCCCTAGCATTTGTTTTTATCTCCTCCCTAGCATTGTTTGCAAACATTATATTTACTTACTTACTTACTCACTTACTTACTTACTTACTTACTTACTTACTTACTTACTGGCTTTAAGGAACCCGGAGGTTCATTGCCGCCCTTACAAAAGCCCGCCATTGGTCCCTATCCTGAGCAAGATTAATCCATTCTCTATCATCATATCCCACCTCCCTCACATCCATTTTAATATTATCTTCCCATCTACGTCTCGGCCTCCCTAAAGGTCTTTTTCCCTCCGGTCTCCCAACTAACACTCTATATGCATTTCTGGATTCGCCCATACGTGCTACATGTCCTGCCCATCTCAAACGTCTGGATTTAATGTTCCTAATTATGTCAGGTGAAGAATACAATGCGTGCAGTTCTGCGTTGTGTAACTTTCTCCATTCTCCTGTAACTTCATCCCTCTTAGCCCCAAATATTTTCCTTAGCACCTTATTCTCAAACACTCTTAACCTCTGTGAGAGTCCAAGTTTCACAACCATACAGAACAACCGGTAATATAACTGTTTTATAAATTCAAACTTTCAGATTTTTCGACAGCAGACTAGATGATAAAAGCTTCTCAACCGAATAATAACACGCATTTCCCATATTTATTCTGCGTTTAATTTCCTCCCGAGTATCATTTATATTTGTTACTGTTACTCCAAGATATTTGAATTTTTCCACCCCTTCGAAGGATAAATCTCCAATTTTTATATTTCCATTTCGTACAATATTCTCGTCACGAGACATAATCATATACTTCCAAACCGATCGCTTTACTTGCTTCAAGTAAAATTTCCGTGTTTTCCCTAATCGTTTGAGGGTTTTCTCCTAACATATTCACGTCATCCGCATTTTATATATTTATTAAGTTTTAAAATTTACTGAAACACAAGCAGTACTAGTATTTTATGCTTGTAAGACTCGTATCTATATTTTTAAAAAAGAAACATGAAAATCCACTTAAAGGAGAGAACAACATAGCATAAGTAACTCACATGTTACCACCGAAAGAAAAAGAAGCAGGAGGTAAACCAGATGCTATGGTGAGTGCATCTGTGTGTATTCACTGGAATTCGGATGTAAATTTCCTTCTTTTCGCTCTATCTGTTTTACCCAATAAAGTATGGACGCAGATAGCACGCCCTTCCGTCCGCGGCGGTACAGGAAAACTCTCAGGGAATCTCTTCCATCTTCCCGCTTCCCATCTCATCTAGACTATTCAACGTTTTCTTTTCCTTCCCCCGCTATTTCCTCGTTTCGTGCGCGATCTATTCTCTTTACCGTTTCGTGACCGTATCCTGCAGTAGGGGTGGACTCATTAGGTCCCCCGCTTTCTCTTTGGCTTTTACCGTCTCGGCCCGCCACTTGCAGTCCTCGGCGCTAGGGTTCCCGTCACAGCGGCTGATAAAGCGAGCGCCTGTGTGCACGCAACCTGCAAGTCACATTCCGTCGAAACCTTTTGTCAACAATATGGCGGAAAGCGCACGTGCATGCGAGCGAGGGTCGGAACTATTGAGAAAGTAAATTGATTGGCTAATATTGCATGCACACAACACTAATTAGTGGTAAAGTATAGTCTGTTCCACCAATGCACGCCCAGTGTTTTTCAAAGTCATCAACAGTATTACAAAATTGACAATGAAACCTTGTAATATCATATAAATTAGTTTTTATTTTTCAGTCAATCACTTATAATGTTAAGATGGCACAAATGGATTCTGTTACATCAAGATACAATCACAGCCTACTATATACAGTCGCGAAGCTCAATATGTAGTAAAAATGCAAACATGGATAGTTGCCCACCACTAGGATCGCTGTTAACGCCTCATCATCGCTGATCTCTCTCCTAGCAGCCGACAAAATATGTCGTCGTGTTCTTTTGGAAATATTAACACCTTCCTTCTATTATTGAAATATTAAATGCATAAATTTAATTTATTATTTTAATGAAGTATATTAAATTCCGTCCCGCGCCGTGGCGGTCGCGGTCTAAGGCATCCCGCCTAGGACTCGCGTTACGGAATGCGCGCTGGTTCGAGTCCTCATGGGGGAAGAAATTTTCTCATGAAATTTCGGCCGGTGTATGGGATCGGTGCCCACCCAGCATCGTGATGCACTTGGGGAGCTACGATAGGTAGCGAAATCCGGTTGCGAATACCAGCTATAACGGCTGGGGGATCATCGTGCTAACCACACGATACCTCCATTCTGGTTGGATGATCGTCCACCTCTGCTTCGGCATGTGGGCGTGAGGCCAGCAGCCGGCTGGTCGGTCTAGGCCCTTCACGGGCTGTAGCGCCACGGATTATTATTATTATTATTATTATTATTATTATTATTATATTAAATTCCACCATAAACTCGAAGATACCTGCAAGAAATAGGTTAATATTATTTTTGTTTGTGCAAAACGAACTGAAATTTACTATAATCGCTTCACTCATTCAAGATTATAGCGAAAATTAACTATGAAACCAATAAATATTAATTTTCATTTCCCTTTACAACAATAATAATGGAAATATGAATTAATGGATTAACTTATGTACGTGTACCGGTACTTGTAGTGTAGGCTTACGTAGTTGAGGTTAAGCAATAATAATCACACCAGAATTGGAAATAAAACGTGATTAATAAATTTTATTGTAACAGACTGTTTCTATGTCTCTAATAAAGTAACAAATAAAAATAACAAAATTAACAGCTATAATTAAAAACATATCCTTTGAAAAAAAAAAGTAGGCGTAAGCAATAATAATCCCACCAGAATTGAAAATAAAACGTGATCAATAAATTTCATTAAAACAAACTTAATTTTTCTACGTCCCTAGTAAAATATTATTTCAATTATTGTATTTTAGCCATTAACATTTTCATTACAACCAATAACGAACATTTCACAAGCATCAATGTGAAATACGCAACGAGCTAGCACTCGATGGAAATACGATTCAGTCCAAAGTCGACCGTGGACAGTCTATTGTTTCTAGTTGCTAACCGCTTGGAGCGCTTTATCACGAGATTTGCAAAAAATCACCTCAAGCTTCGCGACTGTATATAGTAGACTGTGATACAATGTATATATACGCCACGAATATTTTCGACTTTCAAGTCATCTTCAGGTGATAGTTTTCTAACAAACATACATTTGAACTAGGTGAAAATATTATTTAAACACATTTATAAAACACTAGTAAATAGTCTGACCATGCATACATTACATAGAATGGTTGAATGGCGTACATAGTCTTAAAATTAAAATTGACATACAAATAGAAAGCCTTCCAATGAACATAATTGATTTTGATTTAATTTCTTCCTGTAACCACTACAGGTTGCCATCGACAAAGAGTACCATGATACAATAGAGTAAAAGCCTTGAGGCTTAGTGATAAATTGTTGTTAGAGTGAAAAATAAACAATTTGAATTATATTGAAACACATGATGTTAAACGAAGTAACGTCAAGGGGATGCGAATTAGTTATGGTCCATATGCATGATGCCTGAAAATACCTATTGAGCCTTTGAGTGCTGCAATTGTTAGATCTCTTAAAATACTTTTATGCAGGCCAAAAGATTTACAGAAGTCGACTAGGAACCGGGGTATGGTCCCACGGGCTCCTATCATTAGTCCCGTAATGACGATGGATTCCAGATGGTATTTGTCCTTATAAAAACTGATGGAAGGTTCATATATATATATATATATATATATATATATATATATATATATATATATATATATTCCTTTTTTCCTCGTGTACTTCTTCTGGCTGGTGTTCGTGCGATTCGAATCTCACAGTAGGGTCTATGATGTAACCTTCAAGAGAGGGAGGTTTAAATGCAATTATGTCGATTCTTCGATTACTGCCCTCACTGGATATGCCGTGTACTTCTTCATATACTGAATAACCTTTGTTCCTTAAGGCAGTTGCTATTATAGATCTTACTGTATGATGCCGCGTATTTCGTAGAAGTTCACCGTGTGGACAGGCCCCCAGGACATGGGTAAGGGTTTCAACCTCCCTGTCGCAATATATTGAGAGGCAAGCAGTGTGCCTGAATTATGAAATTAAAATCGTTTAAAATTATTATATATAAAACTGCCATCTCAACATGATAAGTGATTGACTGAAAAATAAAAACTAATTTATATGATATTATTTCACAAACTTATCTGAACTCAACATGACTTTTAATTAATTAAATGGAACCTTGGTTCTGAAGAGTATCACGCAAATATGTCTATATTTTTTAAGGAGTGAAATATATAAAAAGTTTATAAATTATCCTTTACTTTGTTTTTTTTTTTTATTTTCATTAATGATATGCCCTTTATAATTGAAAATATCAGTCAACTTTGAATTATACTTAAATTAGGTCTATAGTAAATAGACCGCAAAACCTCATGCAATTGCTTGTTTTTTTATTGATTTGCATATTAAAAACATAAAAGTGGATCTTTGTCGATCATGGATTTTACGTTCAAATTAAGCCAACTTTATTTTGCTCAAATGCATATTTCTAGGGATTTCCCTTTTAAAAGCATACATATACACTACCGGTCAAAATTTTTCGATCACCTACCACAACTATAGATTTGTGGTTAAAACAGGGATTTCTTTTTTAATATTCTATCATATCAAATGCTAGGGAGAGAAAATATTTATTTTGTTGGTCTGTTTAGTTTTTCCGACGTGTTCGTACATTGAAATAAAGTATGTAGTTGTTTTCATAGCTTATATATATATATATATATATATATACACACACACACACACACACACACACACACACACACACACACACACACACTACCGGTCAAAAGTTTTCGATCAATTACTTTAAATTTTGAATGATTTTTTTTTGTTCTAGAACAGCATAACATTATGCAGGGACATCACTTTATTTTTACTTGCATTTTTATTGTACCTGCTTTTCTGAATGTACTTGACTCTCACCCCTTTCACTAATGTCCTTGCTAACGTCAGCCACACAAACTTACGGCCGCTGTTGCTAGCAGTGAAGTAACCAGTACAGAGTACACTGTGTTTCAGAAATATGTTGCATTTTCTATAGAAGAAAGAACTTCTATTATTGAACTTTATTTTCACACAGGTATGGTGTGCTAAGTCCACACGGATAAATTCAGTTATGCTACACAAGTGAAGATTAGAGTTACCGAAAGTACGGTACCCGACAATATGGTACAGTACTTACAGAGGTGTGAAAATTATTAGAATAATTTTAATATTAAAGGTTTTTTAATAGTTCCATCACAAATATTCATTGAATTGATGAATATTGGTATATAATATTACTATACTGATGTAGGATATATTTACTACTAACAATGCCGGAAAGCATTGTTGTACATTGGTATTTTTCTTATTTTACAATTGTTATGGGAATTCAGAAATTATTATATTATGTTGGCGGAATTGGAAACATCAAAAATTAATTAAGAAATGCTTTAAACAAATTGTTCTTTGCGTTTACATTGTTGTGAAGGTTCAAATGAACGTATACATCTGTTTTGTGCATATAATTTTTTATGTTCCCAATTCCGCCAACATAATATAATAATTTCTGAATTCCGATAACAATTGTAAAATAAGAAAAATACCAATGTACAACAATGCTTTCCAGCACTGTTAGTAGTAAATATATCCTACATTAGTATAGTAATATATACCAATATTCATCAATTCAATTAATATTTGTGAAGGAACTATTAAAAAACCTTTAAAATTAAGATTATTCTAATAATTTTCACACCTCTGTAACAGCATTAATAAATTTAAACGAGAGTTTTATTTTACAATTTGTAGTTATGAAGGACGATGGTGGAAACTGGAATTAAAATATAAACGAATATGAACAACAGTTTCTTTCACGCTTTTCTTATTATATCATTATGGAATATTTTCGTAGAAATGTCATTAATCTGATAGGTAAATTTAGAGCAACAGGGTGTACAGAAAGGAAGAAAAGTGTAAGATAACCAACAAAGGTGACAGAAGATGCTGTAGAAGATGCTAGAGAAAGGATGCAGCGAAGTCCAAATAAGTCGGTCAAGAAGTTAGCTGTAGAAATTGGGGTTTCTTACGGAAGTGCTCACAAAATTCTCAGGAGTAAATTAGGTTGATAATATAATGAATATAGTAGACATTACATAATGAATATAACCGCCTGAAGAGTTGACTTTGTGAAAGAAATATATATATATATTGTTACTACCCTGTTGTTTTTTGAAAAATTTCGTAAAAGTAATGATAAAACTGAAAATCGTAATAGGCCTACTGTATTTTCCTGTAACATAAATGGATACACTACTTTTCTCTCCTCCTATACCTAGTAAAATGATTTGTTTACATATTGCACTAGTAAGACCAAAGTCCTGTAATGGAAGGGGGTAACAGTGTTTCCGAGTATAGCCAGGTTAATGTTAAAAATGTTGGTAAAAATAAAGTGATGTCCCTGTATTTCAGATTTGTTTTATGTGCATAATAATAATAATAATAATAATAATAATAATAATAATAATAATAATAATAATAATAATAATAATAATAATAATCTTTATTAGCCAGTAAACAATACAATTATAATGGGCTTCGTCAATAAACGATCATTATGTATTAAGAAATTCATCTATGCTATAAAAACTACATTCAATTATAAAAGTCCTTACAGATTTACCTATTAAACTGAATAGCGTCTTTTAAGTGTCTTGGTAATGTGTCATAAAACTTAACACCTAAAAAAACAGAACTATCAAGTGTTTGAGTTAATCTGAAAGCAGGAATTGCCAGGTTAATTCTAGTTCTTGTGTTATAATTATGTATATCTTCAGTTCTTTGATACATCAAATTATTCATATGTACATATTTTATACATTCAAATATATATAAATAGGAAGAGTTAATATGGATAATTGCATAGTGGATGTTTTCAGATAATGTAGGACTCTGTTATATCATTAATAATTGTATTTTAAAATACTTCCAAAACACATTTGTATGATATTGATTACAGTGCGGTCAAACCAGAAATTGGTTGTGGGTTTTGGTATGCTGTAAACCACGAATATTGCAAGCACATGGTAACATAAGCCTATAACACTGTGACCTCATCCATCGATCCGCGCAATTATTATTATGTAAAACTTTCAAATAACTTGACACCTAGATTGTGTTTTAAAATTTAACCACTTGTTGGCAGGTTGAAGTATTGGTAGGCTATTTCTATTGGCCTAATATTAGCCGTGGTGGTAGTCGTGACAGTAGTAGTGGCAGTAGTGAGTATGTAGGTGGTAGTAGTAGTAGCGGCTATAATAATAGTAGAGTCCTTCAAATTATTTGGGAACATAGGACAGCAAAATGTAAATCCATCGAACTTTCTTTCCTTAATCCCTTTCCATGTTTGAGATGTTCCTAACTGTATGGTAATAAAGTGTTGATGGACTTAAAGAACCTTTAGTAATCTTGCAGCAGAAGTTCAAGAATTATTTCGGAGAGAGTGTTCAAAATTTTTACTGGGTTCGCGATTCATTCATTGCGAAGTCAAAATATCTTCCGAATAATACACTCGTACAACAGGAACTAGCAGACTTAAAAGCAGACAGAATATTGAAATTAAAACTTCTCGAAGTGCCTTTGGATATATTTTGGTTGTCAATAAGGAGTGAATACCCGGCTATCTCCGAGATGGCAGTTAATATGTCATTGTCATTTTCAACTACATATGTGTGTGAACTGGGCTTCTCGACGTTAACTGAAATTAAGACATCAAAGAGGGAGAGATTCAAATCCATCGATGAAGAAATGAGGCTTGCACTGTTAACGATTCCACCACACATCAGCCACCTGTGTGCAGCTAAGCAGGCCTAAGTATCACATTGAAGGTGTGAGTAAAGTTATTTACTTTAATATTACTTACTTACTTACTTACTGGCTTTTAAGGAACCCGGAGGTTCATTGCCGCCCTCACATAAGCCCGCCATTGGTTCCTATCCTGTGCAAGATTAATCCAGTCTCTACCATCATAGCCCACCTCCCTCAAATCCGTTTTAATATTATCTTCCCACTTACGTCTCGGCCTCCTCACAGGTATTTTTCCCTCCGGCCTCCCAACTAACACTCTATATGCATTTCTGGATTCGCCCATACGTGCTACATGTCCTGCCCATCTCAAACGTCTGGATTTTATGTTCCTAATTATGTCAGGTGAAGTATATAATGCGTGCAGCTCTGCGTTGTGTAACTTTCTCCATTCTCCTGTAACTTCATCCCTCTTAGCCCCAAATATTTTCCTAAGAACCTTATTCTCAAATACCCTTAAATCTCTGTTATTCTCTCAAAGTGAGAGTCCAAGTTTCACAACCATACAGAACAACCGGTAATATAACTGTTTTATAAATTCTAACTTTCAGATTTTTTGACAGCAGACTAGATGACAAAAGCTTCTCAACCGAATAATAACAAGCATTTCCCATATTTATTCTGCGTTTAATTTCCTCCCGAGTGTCATTTATATTTGTTACTGTTGCTCCAAGATATTTGAATTTTTCCACCTCTTCGAAGGATAAATCTCCAATTTTTATAGTTCCATTTCGTACAATATTCTGGTCACGAGACATAATCATATACTTAGTTTTTTCGGGATTTACTTCCAACCCTATCGCTTTACTTCCTTGAACTAGAATATCCGCGTTTTCCCTAATCGTTTGTGGATTTTCTCCTAATATATTCACGTCATCCGCATAGACAAGAAGCTGATGTAACCCGTTCAATTCCAAACCCTCTCTGTTATCCTGAACTTTCCTAATGGCATATTCTAGAGCGAAGTTTAAAAGTAAAGGTGATAGTGCATCTCCCTGCTTTAGCCCGCAGTGAATTGGAAAAGCATCAGATACAAACTGGCCTATACGGACTCTGCTGTAAGTTTCACTAAGACACATTTTAATTAATCGAACTAGTTTCTTGGGAATACCAAATTAAATAAGAATATTATATAAAACTTCTCTCTTAACCGAGTCATACGCCTTTTTGAAACCTATGAATAACTGATGCACTGTACCCTTATACTCCCATTTTTTCTCCAATATCTGTCGAATACAAAAAATCTGATCAATAGTCGATGTATTACTCCTAAAACCACACTGATGATCCCCAATAATTTCATCCACATATGGAGTTAATCTTCTCAAAAGGATATTCGACAAAATTTTGTACGACGTTAACAAAAGTGATATTCCTTATTTACTTCAATATTAGCAATAAAAATGCATGTTTTCTACAGTGAATTAAAGTTCATACATTCTTAACATATGCAATAATCGATTTATGTTATAATAATAATAATAATAGATTTAATTACACTACGTAATTATATTAACAGAGTCACATCATATGTTTTTGAGGGGATTAATATTTTGGTATGCCGTGTTGAGTCTAGGTCCATCTAGGGTGTGCCGTGAGTAGAAAATGGTTTCGGAACACTGCCTTAGAGGATGTGTATGGTTTGTGGGAAATTGTTAAATTATATATTTGTTATTAATTAAACCTATGATGACTTTGGTACGGCTTGAAAAAGAAAAACTTATACTGTAAATGCATACTCATACACCAATAAACTCATATGTGACGACCCAAAACATACATTTTCATTGAAGTGTAAATATGTGACAAACAAAGCAACATAAAATGAACAGTTCATACGATTTTTATTCTCTCGAGTTCGCCTTTCGTATTAATTAATTTTCATTCGAACTCCAATTATTATTTATTGCTGCATATAAAATGGACTATAGTGGTATTGCTAGAGGAGATCGAGTTAAAATAACACTCTTCTCACAGACTAATTAAGCCAATAATTAATGGAGAATAGGATATTTCTATAATTTACTGAACTATATACTAATAAGATCTGAAGTCTGACTAATGTAATATGTAGCTAGTACATTATGTATGCAATGGGAAAGGAACTGACCACCCTACCCATTATCTTCTGGCCTAGTTGCCTCATAAGTAGGGACAGGATTTTTATGTAATATGAAGATGTGAAATATGTACATATTTATGTAAGAAAAATAAGCTGAATATGTACCAAAATATGTAAAATCATGAAAATATTTAATATCAATATCTGGCAGGTATAGGATGGGTAAGACTATCCAGTTGTGATTTCATAGAGCACCCGACTTTTTTACCGCACACTTGACACATTACTATTTTTCCATTTGTAGTGAAAGCTTCGTCCATCACAATCCATGATTTTATTTTTGTCGTTAGGGTTAAGATACAGAGACCATTTTAGTTAGTTAAAAGCAGTAGATAAACTCACTAACACTTTATACTGTAAGTACTAAAACTAGAGAACCGAGTGAAATGAATGACACAACAGTACTGCAAGCACTGTTTCGCTTTACTGGATTAGGAGAAAATAAGAGGAGATGTGGGACACATGCATTTTAGCTGCTCTCTGTAAGAAACAAAGTACCTACTAAAACCTCAAGCTAGAGGCATTTACAAACTGTTGTTTCAAAAGTTTCATTCATGTCTCATTCAGAAGGGTAGGATTATTCCGGCCGAGAACCATACTTTCTAATTGCTCGGAAAATCGCATTTTCATATAGGTCTACTAAATTTAAAGTAAAGAGCTCAATCAATAATCTGAAAAGCTATTTATTTTAACCTTTCTACATATTTACAGTTTGTTCATTTACTTCAGCTTCTTTTCAAAAGTCGGCTATTTTATTGCGGCTCATATCAGACTTGACACGGGTTTTCCCTGGAAGGATTAGGAAGAGGGTGAGTAAGGTTACAAATTGCATGGGAACGGCTTGTTAAGACGTTTGCAGAAGAATTATAGTTCGAGAAAAATCATGTCGTCCTCGTCCCACTCCACCGCATGAAGGCAACGCTACTTTCTGAGTGATTTTTACAATACAAGGTAGTTGTATGAGAAAGGTTGACTTTTGTTCACTCATATTTACAGTAGGTGGTATGGGGTGAGTACCTCTATTACTATCTGGAACTAAGAATGTTATGTTTCGTCCCGAAATATATCCTTTCTTGGGTAGGTAAAAAGGCTTTTTAAATCTGTGTATTTCAAATTGTAAACTTCCCCAGCAGAAGTTTTTTTTTTTTTCCTTTTAGAAAAGTAAAAATGAATGAAACCCCTAAATATGTAGATTTATGTAATACCAAGGCATAATATGTAATGTGGGATAAATATGTAAAAGTATGTAGTACCGGTATCAGATTTTAATATGTTAATGGTAATTACAAGATTCGCAAAGATTTGTTATTTATATACGGTTAGGTGGAAAGGAATATAATATGTAATTACGTAAAAATCCCGTTCCTACTCATAAGTGATGCCTTGTTGATATCGCTTGTGAGATCCAGACATGTCTTCGGACAACAGTATAATAAGAACATAGGTAGTACTATTTTCTGTACCTTGGTAAGGCCTATTCATGATGAAATTGAACATTCTGAATTGAAGACTGGACATAAAAAAGACTGTAAGTTGCTGTCATCTGTGCGGAGACAAGTTTGAGCTTCTTAAGTGACAGGAATTTTGAAATGGTGATATACAGTTCACACCTAATCTCTCGTGCTTGCTTGAGTATTACCTCACATTTTCTGTCTTCCATTGCAATACTTAATGCACGCTAGAATGCTTTTAGAATAGAATATGTGAAATATTAAACACGAAAGGAAAATCTGGCTTTTATTGTCACAAAAAACACTTATTCTCAATTGCTAAAACACTCAAAATCATTTCTCCTTTGCTACGGGACATTCCGAATTGAATGATATTTGGCTTCATGGATACGTTTTCGTTACTCTACATATTTTGTGTATTTTATCTCACATAAATTCCGATCTTATCTCACTCCACTGTGGAAGGGTTGCCATTCTGTTCTCAGGCACTCTACTCCACTGTTATTTCTAATCCTCCACCGTCAAAGGGTTGCCTTTTGTTCTCAGAAACATTTCTATTATGATGGACAGCATCGAAACAACAGAAAATGCAGTTGCCTTCTTTTATTAAAGGGGACGGACATTATGTACAGAGCTTAAATGAAGATAAGATTTCGATGACTTTCAAACTCCATGAACCCTCTCCCAGTTTCCAATAAGTGACCCGGGAAATTCCAAGGCTGAGTACGCAGTCACACCATAATAACGTTTGTCATTTCTACCTGATCTAGTGTTCCAACAGTGAATGTCCTGTATAAAAATGTCGAAGCGTAAAATGTTTTCTTTGGAAGATAAGGCGAATATTATAAGTGACATTGAAAGTGGTCTTTCACAAGCGGACGTGGGTCGACAGCATAGTTTAAGTACCGAAAATCACAGTATAGGCTACAGTATACTGTGTAATTGATTCCACAAAAATGAAATATTTTCATTACTGTATAGCATTTTATTTTCTTATTTACAGTTTGATTCATTCCTGTCATTTAAGGTTAGGGGAGAGAAACTTCCGTTTTAATAATAATAATAATAATAATAATAATAATAATAATAATAATAATGGTTTATTTTAACTGGCAGAGTTAAGGCCATTCGGCCTTTTCTTCCACTCAACCAGTGCGATACAAAAATACAAAATTACTATATTGCTAAGGAGCAAAACATAATTAATACAATACAATACATAACAATTCTTTTACCTTCCCAACACTCCAATGAAATAATTATGTACTAATAATAACATTAATAATAATAATCATACCTAAATATAATTAAACCATTAAACTCGATTATGATTATAATTACAACTTCAATTTGTCTGCGTCAGTAAGAAATTGTTTAGCTTTATCTTGAAAGTAGTTATTGTCTGGCAGCCCCTAATCTTCTGAGGTAGAGAATTCCATTCACGAGAGACGGAGACAGTGAAAGAGGATGAATAGTGGGATGTTCTATGGGGAGGAATTGCTAGGATTTGGCTCTCTTGTGACCTGGTATTTAGATTGTGATTGCAGGATAAGTTTTAGTGAACCTCGGATATAGGGAACGAAATATGCTGCTCCGCAGAGGTTCATTATATCCGGAGTTGACTGTACATGGTTTATTAGTAAGACAGTAAGGGCCGTATTCATAGACATTCTTAGCTCGGGCTTCCGGTGGATGATCAGCGAACTAACGTTTTTCGTATTCATAAACCAATGTCAGCGATATATGATATGATATGAATACTGTTTAGCACGCTCGTAGCCCGGGCTGGCGAAATGTCTATGAATAGCACCCTAAATATTTAAAACAAGTCATATTCTATCGGTGAATCATTAAGTATAGAACCGATATTGCTCTATTACATTAATAATATAGTAACTGAGTATAAACCACAACTTACATTTGTATTAGATTGAACGACTTGCAAAGCATGAGGCAGTTGAATTAATATATCATTCTTTAAGCAAATTATCCTTATTATAGAATGCATTCAGAATGTCATCTACTCGGTAGACCATGCATTATTGCTTGATGTTGATGGACGTAGCGGTGCGTTTGACAGTCAATCTGGCCCCGCATTGTGACCACCACACCTGTCCTGTTTTCACAGAGCACGCTATCGATTGATGTCTGACTTAGAAGGTCAGAGTTGCTGTGTTCCGTGACCTGGGACACGAGGTCAGCGCTCCAACGGTCGCCTCTTACAAGACGCAAACATTTCTCAAAGTACAGAAGTTCTGGTTTCTTCCCGCAATAATAAACCTTAAGGCGATAAGCTACTGAAATTTCTAAAATTGGCAATGTTTGTGCTAGAGAGTTGAAATTTTTACTGAATATCCATATCCATGGATGGGCAACTCGTGCTTCCAAAGTGCTAAAAAACCTTGAAAGAGATAAAGACAGACGGAGCCAGCCGCAGCAGTTACAAGTTGTTTGTACAGGGACATCATTTTATTTTTACTAACATTTTTAACGTTAACCTGGCTATACTCGGAAACACTGTTACCCCCTTCTATTACAGGAGTTTGGTGTTACTAGTGCAATATGTGAACAAATCATTTTACTAGCTATAGGAGGAGAGAAATATAGTGAATCCATTTATGTTACAGGGAAATACGATATTAGGATTTTCAGTTTGATCATTACTTTTACGGTATTTTATCAAAATACAGTAGAGTAGTAACAGTTTTTTTCACAAACTCAACTCTTCAGGCGGTTGTATTCATTATATAATGGATACTTTATTCAGCATATTACCGTACTTTCGGCAACTATAATCGTCACTTCTGCTCAGTCCACACAGATAAAGTTATTCAGTCATGCTACACACCGTACCTGTGCGGAATAAGCAGGGCCAGGTGTTTATGGAGATCGCGAAAATCACGACATAATAGATATACAATAGATTTTTACTAATCTTTACGAATTAAGTGATTCTGATTAATAATATATGGATAAAATAATCACGACAAATCGTGAAATATAGTTCTAATAGCGAAATATGAGCACATTCGCGAATTATTATTATTGTGTCGTTTTATAGCGAATTTCATATTCTGAGTTCTTTTTTCGCACTATTTTTTGTTTTAAATTTGTTATAATATCGAAGTAGGCTACATTACATGGTATTCCAAGTGTTCTGATTACATTAGTGAACAAAAAAGACGGAGAATTCAACAGTTCACTAATAATTTGAAAGTGTTAATTTGAGGGCTGCAAGTTTTTTTTTCGTGTTTAATGCATGTGTGTTAAATACAGTGTCAATCCAACAAATATTGTCTATTGGCCATACCGCACCTTTACCAGAATCCAACGAACCTTTAATATTAATTATTTGGAAAGTAGTACTCATACTGAGTTAATACTCCAATTTCAAAATAATTGTAGTTTTCAAAATTTCCATTAATACTCGCCAAGAGTACAAATCAAACTCCAACAATCTCCGCCGACACCAATATTAAAAAACACAAATGATAAAGTTAATCTCCATAAATACCTGCCCCTGTAAATAAGCTTCAGTAATATCGGCTCTTTCTTGTATAGAAAACGCAACCATATTTCTGAAACACACTATACTCTGTACTGTTTACTTCACTGCTAACAGACTTCGAATGCAATAGCGGCCGTAAGTTTGTGTGGCTGACGAGAGCAGGAACATTAGTGAAAGGGGTGGGAGTCAAGTACATTCAGAAACGCAGGTACAATAAAAATGCAAGTAAAAATAAAGTGATGTCCCTGTAGTTTCGCTGCAAAAGCCACGGTGCGCTCTGGAGGCTCATGCAGGTGGTCGTGATATCTACTCCATGATTTGAATTTCAGAATGACGCATGGTACAATAATTACAGCAATTTTAGACAGACTATACCTGAACACATAACAAAAGTATATTATTTTCTAGCTTTGTAAATTAGTTTAGTACTGGAAACACAAACTGAATACAACCTTTTCAAGATACAACAAATATAGCTGTAACACGTATTTATTACTACACTATTTGTTAATATTTCTTATTATATGTCTTATTTGAAACGTAGAACGCTAGAAATTTCAAGTCTTTATATATTAAAGAGTATTCCTCTGTTCTCAGAAAGATAATAGTCTGTATTCGCAAACAATAACAAATTCAAGGAAGGATTTTTTAAATGTCACGGCAGATGAAATAACCTTACTTCTGAGCTCTTTCTTTACTTTGAGAGCTTTTATACTTCTTTCTTGTATTAAACTCTGCCTCAAGCACATACAGTATATATGGAGGCAAAGAGTATATTTGGAAATTTTGACTTAAGCAACATTACGAACAGTTCGATTCCTGATTTTGCTGGAATCTGAGTGGCGTGCTGTTCTGTAGATTTATTAATCCAAACTATAAATTTTCAGGATTTTCTATCGACGTAAGCCAATAAGATTTCAGAAAAATTTCGATTCCTTGTCAATTGTCACTGTTTCTCCATATTTACCAGTGAATTCTGCTGTAGGTCTTGAAGTAGAGTCTCATATTTGATAAGAAGATTTTCTTATCATTCTTCAAGATAGTTTATAGTCAAAGAAAGTGAAGTTGTCTATAATCTACATGATACTGCCACATTTCAAATTTATCCATAAATGTTCTTAGCTAGTCGATTATATGTCGTGCAATTCTGTAACTCGCACACACAACGTGCTAACGATATTTGATATCAGTCTCACCTTGTTGATATCCCATTTTTACCTTCAGTTGTTCTAAAAGCAGATGCAGACAGTATTTCTTTACTAAAACCTTCACTGTTTATTTGTAACATAAAATGTCATGCGTAAGAAAGTGTAATATAATAAAAGCTTTACCTCTCTTCTTAATTAAAAAATTCTCTTTTTACTCGTAACTAAAGGGAAATGATCTGGGAATTACATTGTTTTTCACTTAAAACGAGCCGCCACTTACTGCAGACGCGATCGAACTTGTGTCTTGAAAGAACCGCACACAGACAGTACAGCTAGTACAGAGTCCGTTCTACCTGCACTGAGATTGTGTTGACACTTTGAGAGCACGAGTTGCCCACCCATGTGCATCTCAATATCATAATCACACATTGTAAATTTCAGTCTTTTCTCACGAACACTTAAAAAAATTTAAACTTACTTTTTTTCTTAGAGAGCAGATTCCGTATAGGTCAGTTTCTGTCTGATGCTTTTCCAATTCACTGCGGGCTAAAGCAGGGAGATGCACTATCACCTTTACTTTTTAACTTCGCTTTAGAATATGTCATTAGGAAAGTTCAGGATAACATGCAGGGTTTGGAATTGAACGGGTTACATCAGCTTCTTGTCTATGTGGATGACGTGAATATGTTAGGAGAAAATACACAAACGATTAGGGAAAACACGGAAATTTTACTTGAAGCAAGTAAAGCGATCGGTTTGGAAGTAAATCCCAAAATCACAAAGTATATGATTATGTCTCGTGACCAGAATATTGGAAATATAAAAATTGGAGATTTATCCTTCGAAGAGGTGGAAAAATTCAAATATCTTGTAGCAACAGTAACAAATATAAATGACACTCGGGAGGAAATTAAACGCAGAATAAATATGGGAAATGCGTATTATTATTCGGTTGAGAAGCTTTTATCATCTAGTCTGCTGTCAAAAATTCTGAAAGTTAGAATTTATGAAACAGTTATATTACCGGTTGTTCTGTATGGTTGTGAAACTTGGACTCTCACTTTGAGAGAGGAACAGAGATTAGGGGATGTTTGAGAATAAGGTTCTTAGGAAAATATTTGGGGCTAAGAGGGATGAAGTTACAGGAGAAAGGAGAAAGTTACACAACACAGAACTGCACGCATTGTATTCTTCACCTGACATAATTAGGAACTTAAAATCCAGACGTTTGAGATGGGCAGGGCATGTAGCACGTATGGGCGAATCCAGAAATGCATATAGAGTGTTAGTTGGGAGACCGGAGGGAAAAAGATCTTTAGTTAGGCCGAGGCATAGATGGGAAGATAATATTAAAATGGATTTGAGGGAGGTGGGGTATGATGATAGAGACTGGATTAATCTTGCACAGGATAGGGACCGATGGCGGGCTTATGTGAGGGCGGCAATGAACCTTCGGGTTCCTTAAAAGCTATTTGTAAGTAAGTAAGTGAAAATGCTATTTATAAAAAAAAAATACCTTTATTAATCTATTTTATATTAAAGGCAGCACTGCATTTTGTGGAATGGAGCATTACTAATGCTCTGGCCTACTCTAATTTGTTCATTTGTAAGAAAATATAATTTCTTCTATGTTCGAACATGAATAAAAAATAATACTGTTTTACGTAGAATTCTCTGGTAATAGAACTGTGCTGAATACAGCCAATCAAATTCTGTATTTCACAACAGAGATATTAGTGAATAAGTATGTTAAGTGTCATCACTTTAGCTTTAATCGCTGAGAAATAAAATGAATAATTGTGGTTGAAAACGTATAAAATTTATTTTGTGAGATAATTTAATTTAAAGTTTTGATTACATATAACTCGTACATTAACACAATTTCTACCAATTATATGAAAGCGTACTTGTACTGAAGATAATGAGATAAAATTTTTATGAAATCGAACATTTTTAGCGCGAAAATAAAAATAACTATATAAATTTTTCAACATTCGACTATTTTCAGTAGCGCATCGTCTTAAAAATGTAATTACAAATTTGTTCCCCAAAGAAAATTCTTAACGTCATCTTTGTGTCAAACTTATCACTGATGTTGGACTGACTAAAAATTATCATCTCAAATTATATATTTGTTCATTCTTCATTCAAAAATTTTTTTCTTGTCAATCTATCTCATATTTCATCAAGGATTTACGTTTTTATGTCAATTTTTATTTAAAAAAAGATGAATTTTAGAAAGACACATCATACATTTTATGACTTTATACGACGTCAATTTTGATCATAATTAGCAGAATTTTTAAATTTTTTATTATTGCATCATTGCAGTTCAACATTGAAGATGGGGTGGCAGTAGCCCCGAAACATGTCTGTTGTTTTTTAAAGATTTTAACAAATTTTTATAGTAACGTGATCGTCCACTAATGAAATATGGTGCTGCATGTTGGAATCCTTACAGATTAGAACATATTAAGACCTTGGAAAAGATTAAAAAACGGGCTCTCAAGCATTGTCGTAATAATTCACCATTAAAATGGGACACACTCTCGGACAGGAGAACGCGAATTCGATTATGCGCAATGTTCAAAACATATAGAGGTGAGCTTACCTGGAGAGGAGAGAAATAAAAAATAGATTGCAGCCGCCAAATTACTCTTCAAGGAACGACCAATCGTATAAATTGATGGAAAGAAGACAGAGGACGGACACTGGAAAGTTTTCTTTTCTCAATCGTACTATCAGAGACTGGAATGCTTTACCTGCAGACTTACTAAAGGCTTTACCAATAACCAAAAATGTATTTCAAAATAGACTTAAGGACTTTACTAATAGACGGTAGTATATTATACAGATTATTTAAAGGATGTAATTCTTGTTTTCTTATTTGAAGTGTTGTATCAGTGAAGAAGTGTGTTGTGTCAGTGAAGTGTGTTTTGTCAGTGAAGTGTGTTGTATAAGTGAAGTGTGTTTGTGTCAGTGAAGCTTTATAGTTTACAGTGGCAGTGCATAGTATTTGAACAGTGAAATGTTTTTGAAGTGTTAGTGAAATCAGGATAGAATCAGTGAAATGTGTCGTAGTTCCAGTGCAGTGAGTGAGTTGACAGCGAAATGAGTGTAGTGCTGAAAGGTACTTGTGCAGATATGAACATATTGTGAATTTTATTAGTAACAACAATGTAATTTATTCGTCACACAATAATTCCTTTCTACAATTCACCTTAAACGCTCTCGTCAACAATTGGGTCTTCACTCAACACAGTATTCGTTATAGCACTCCACCGACGACAATGACAATTTACTTGGACTATTACGCACAACAATGAACTGTTAATCTTAACTAATATTTACAAAGCACTATTTACAAATCAGAACTACCAGTTCTCAGTTCACAGTTCTTCTATCTCAGTCACTCGAGTTCACAGTATCTCGAACCACAGACCTTCAGAGACAGTTCACTGTTACTCGAACTCGGGTCCCTCCAACTGCGGTCCACTGCACTCGAACTCAGGTCCCTCCAACTGCGGTCCACTGCACTCGAACTCAGGCCTTCGGCTGCTGACGCAGTTGCGGACGCACACTCGAGTCGAACTCCGGTACACAAGACTGGCTTCCTTGCTCTGGCTTTCTCACTGACTGAATAACTGAAAAACTGCTGTCGTTCCTTCGCGTCCTTAATTTATAACCACAGCGACGTAGCCTCGAAAGTTCCACGCGTCTCTAGAGATGGCACTCCAGAAAAATCCAGAGCCTTCTCCTCTCTACCAGCACCAGATGCGCGCGCACTCTCTCTCCACTCTCTCGCCGCGTTGGCCCTTTCACCTCTCCGCCGCGCGCCATCCCAAAGTGCTCCGCGCGATCTTCTCTCTTGCGGGACGCTGGTCGTGAGTTCGAATCTCACGTCGCTGTCACAATATCATACTAGTGGGCTTTAGTTTCGAACTTAGGGTAAAGATACAAATTAGATTTATTTTAAATGTTATTTTAAGTGATCGTGCTTCATTTAATTTAGGATTCTCCTTGTTATCGTTCACACTTCACTTCACTTATTGCTATTATTATTATTATTATTATTATTATTATTATTATTATTATTATTATTATCCTTAATTTATTATTAATCGTATTTTTATTAATTGTGTTTATAATTATTATTATCAATAATTGAAGCGTCTGCTGGAACAACGTTGTAAGTTACAAAATTTTCATTCGGCATGTTTCCGTGTAATGGTGTTGTATGTCATGTTACCTTCCTATACTCCTTGGCTTGCAACTGTCCATCAATGCAGTACGTGAAATTTGTCCACTCAAACGTTTGCTACCCTCATAAGAACAACGTTGTATGCGTACACATTTTTGCAGCTCCTGTAAATTTTACCAAATGTAACTTATAACGTTGTTCCAGCCAACGCTTCACTTTATTATTAATCGTATTTTTATTAATTGTGTTTATTATTATCATTAATTTATTATTAATCGCATGTTTATTAATTGTGTTGAAAATGGAATGAAAATTAATCAATCCAAAACTTTTCTTATTTCCTTTTCATGGAAAACTATCTCCCTAAAATGTAACTATTCTCTCAGTAATGTCGTAATTACTAAGAAAGATTGTATTAGAGATCTTGGTGTCCTACTTGATTCTAAATTATATTTCCATGACCATGTGCAATATATTTATACCCATTCGTTAAGAATGCTTGGTCTAATTAGGTCTATAACTTATTCTTTTTCCACTCCTATGTGTTTATTAATTTTATACTATACGTTGATTAGATCCAAGCTTGAATATGCATCTGTTGTGTGGAACTCCATTACTTCCACTGACTCGGCTAAATTGGAGAATATTCAAAGAAAATTAATTTCCTTGTGTTGTTATAGATTTTTACCAAATTCCGATTATAACTATGAGATTAAATGCAATTATTTCAATTGCGGTAGTTTGTTCACCAGACGTCAGGATCTTGATTATTTATTTTTTTGTAAAGTCATTAAGGGTGATATTGATTGTGAATCTTTCATAAGCAATATCAGTCTTCGTATTCCTGCTAAGGGTTTAAGATTTCATAAATTGTTTTATAATAAGAATCCTAAATCTCTCTCTCCGGTCTGCAGATGCATTAAATATGCTAATTTCCAAGGATTCAACTTGGATCCATTTAATGTGTAGTATATCTTTGAGTTTTTAACTCACTGATCTAATTTTATAATTATTTGTCCATTTTATTTCTTGCATTTGGTCAATTGATTAATGTAGACTATTCCATTATTTCAAGTATCTCATTGTACTAATTTATAATTTTATAATTATTATTTGATCAATGATTGATGTAGACTATTATATTGTTTGTATTTCATCTCATTGCCATTTTCTATCATTCATTCTCATCATCATTTGTTGTTTTGTTTTGTTTTGTTTTGTATCGTGCAAAACTGTAATTGGCCTTGTGCTGTTGTTTTTGCACGTTAATATTCTAAATAAATAAATAAATTCTAAATAAATAAAATAAATATTATTATCATCATTAATTTATTATTAATTGTATTTTTGTTAATTTTGTTTATAATCATCATTAATTTATTATTAATCGTATATTTATTAATTGTGTTTATTATTATCATAATTAATTTATTATTAATCGTATTTTTATTAATTGTGTTTATTATTATCATTAATTTATTGTTAATCGTATGTTTATTAATTGTGTTGATTATTATCATCATTAATTTATAATTAATTTTATTTTATTAATTGTGTTTATTATTACCATTAATTTATTTTTAATTATATATTTATTAATTGTGTTTATTATTATTACCATTAATTTATTATTAATCGTATTTTTATTAATTGTGTTTATTATTATTAATTTATTATTAATTCTATATTTATTAATTGTGTTTATTATCATCATTAATTTATTATTAGTTGTATTTTTATTAATTGTATTTATTATTAACATTAATTTATTTTTAATTCTATTTTTCTTAATTGTGTTTATTATTATTACCATTAATTTATTATTAATTGTATTTTTATTAATTGTGTTTATTATTATTAATTTATTATTAATTCTATATTTATTAATTGTGTTTATTATTATTAATTTATTATTAATTCTATATTTATTAATTGTGTTTATTATCATCATTAATTTATTATTAGTTGTATTTTTATTAATTGTATTTATTATTAACATTAATTTATTTTTAATTGTATTTTTATTAATTGTGTTTATTATTAATTGTCATTATTGAGTGTAATTAGTTACCACTGCCACCGGCTATTTACCCATTTGCAGTGTGAATAAATACATACATATAACTGTATTATTGATTTTATTTATTATTATAAAAAATAAAAAAGTTAAAAATTGAATTTGGTACGTTGTGTTTTTAAACCCCTCATATAAAAGATGGATCAACCAGGATTTGAACCCGACCCGGGCCTAGCCTATAAGCCCAGTGCGATAACACTGATCCACCGTGGTATTTCTAATATAAATATAACATATGGAATGTAAGCTTTTATAAGTTGTGTTGTAATTTTGAGTACATGAGCTCCCTAATTTGTGCCTCGAAGCAAACGCTCGCATCCTCATCCTGTTTGAGAATTATCAGCGAAACTACTACAAGATAATACAGGCAGCCTGCTATAGAATTGCATATCGTTTTCTTTTTGTTGGAAAGCTACGGAATTGCCGGCAATGCGGCGCGGCAGGTGAAACGGAAGGCACATCTACAGACGTGAGGGTTCTATAGAGAACGTAAGAGTAAGCGGGGAGGGGAGTGGAGTCGAGAGTGTTTCTACAAGCGTCGTGCCATGGAGGTTTGGGCACCATCGATTTTACAATTACACGCTCTACCTGTAGATAAAAGCCTTGTGTGTTGCGCCGTGACCCATAATGGTAATCACTTTATACAGCGTAAAAAGAATTCTATAGCAATCATTTACATAAACAGCAACTGGATCAGGGACAAAGAAGATTTGAGCTGTCTGCAATACCAGTACTTGCACAAATCTTAACCGAGTTTGTGCCTCGAACGCAGCGTCCTTTAATCTCATATTTATGTTTTTCAACTTAATCTTCATTTTTCTGTACCTTTCGTTCCATGTTCCTGCTCACATCTCCTTCCCTATCAGATCCCTTTTAATCTTTTCCTTCTTCATTTTTCTATCCATCCTGTTCTCCATATTTAGTAGAGATTCATGCTTCTCCTCTTATTCAATCTCTTGAGTCCTGAGACATTTTTTGTTTTATTTTTGAAGTTCAATATAATTCTGCACTTAAAAATGTAAAAGGAAATAATTATTTTGAAGTGTTATTAAGCAATATTATCGACAGTAATACAGGTTTGATTTATCAACAGTAATCTAACTAGAGGTTTGATTTATCAACAGTAATCTTACTAGAGGTTTGATTTATCAACAGCAATCTCACTAGAGGTTTGATTTATCAACAGTAATCTTACTAGAGGTTAGATTTATCAACAGTAATCTCACTACAGGTTTGATTTATCAACAGTAATCTTACTAGAGGTTTGATTTATCAACAGTAATCTCACTAGAGGTTTGATTTATCAACAGTAATCTTACTAGAGGTTTGATTTATCAAAAGTAATCTTACTAGAGGTTTGATTTATCAACAGTAATCTCACTAGAGGTTTGATTTATCAACAGTAATCTTACTAGAGGTATGATTTATCAACAGTAATCTTACTAGAGGTTTGATTTATCAACAGTAATCTCACTAGAGGTTTGATTTATCAACAGTAATCTTACTAGAGGTTTGATTTATCAACAGTAGTCTCACTAGAGGTTTTGATTTATCTAGAGAAAATCAAAACTCGAGTGGGATTTAATTGACTATTATACGATTAGGAGGCAGTATATAAAGATTAGAAGTAAAGAAGTACTCCAATACAATAAAATATTAATTGACTTACGAAAATACAATACTGTCATCAAATTTGTACCATCTCAACATTATAAATATTACGCTAGTAGATGGCAGTAGTGTGCTATGATTAACTGTTTTATTCTTATCAGTTATTCAGTTGTGCCAACTATGGAATCTTCATTGAACTCTGTGGACGGTTACTGGTCAAGAAGGCTTTGTAGATTCAGTTCCATTTTTATTAGAACAGTTGCATTCCACTTCAATTATCTCGATCCCGGTAATCAACGTCACTTTACATATGATTTTCAATAAATCTTAGTATTAAACAATCTCTGATACGTGACAATTCATATTATCATATAGCAGAAGCTATGACAAACATAACCTAAATAATATAAACGAGTGTTAGAAAAGTTTTAATTAGGGATGATGAAATAAACAAGAAACGTTTTAATTAACGATGATGAAATAAAAAATAAACATGAATAATTTTAAAAGAAACAATTATTGAAAGTACAATTTTCAAATTTGAATGTTTTTGTGGTTGGTGGTTCAGTTGATGTTATATTGACGTGTGCGTAAAAGAAGTGAACCCGTTGATGTACATGGTGTATCCCTCAACTTATTCAGGACTTCCGAATGGTGCTCTTCATATATCACCAGTGATCTTTATTAATTCTTGTTCTTGAATGCCAATGCGAGTCATATTTGAAAGTGCTGTGCATCGACTGGAGTGGTTTGTAATTTTCTGTTTTTGACGTCCAGACCAGTGCAGTTTGAAATGTTGGCAAACAAAGAAACAAATGCTAGGGTAGTGATAAAAATAAACAAATGCTAGGGACGCGATAAAATTGTTGGATAAGCAGCCATGATTGGTTGAAAGACGTCCTTTCGTACCGTTTTATTGGTCAAAAGTAGTGTGACGTAGTAAAAGTGTATTTGTCTAGATAAAATCAAAACTCGAGTGGGATTTAATTGTCTATTACATGATTTGAATAAAGTACATAAAGATTGGAAGAAATAAAGTACTCTAATACTATAGTAGTACATTATGCAACGAGCCTATAATGATACTAATTAAGAATCGAGTATGGATATTTATGAAACGAGCGCAAGCGAGTTTCATAATTTTCATACGAGCTTCTTAATTACCATTATAGGTGAGTTTCATACGACTTTTTATGCTCGACCATATTTCTAACTTGAAATTACCGGTATTCAGATGTATACATTTTATTTGTATCTGACAAGATCGGAAGTGACCTTGTTCTAGGTCGTGAATTGTGAGATGTGCGCAGACGCGAAAGTATGATTTTTTCCGAGGAACAATAATGTCACTGACCTTGATGTAATCCCGTTAAACTTGATATAACCTTGATTATTGAATTCGACATTGAAAAACGAGATGACAAATTGAATTTATTTGAATATTATTTACAATTAACGCTAATTATTATAGTTACAGAGCATAACCTTCTGCGACAGTATTGGATTTCCAGCCTCCGTGACTTTTTGCTAATTCTCTTTCGATTGCATATCCGAGAATAATCGATACTTGCGGTTTTATAACGGTACAAAGCTGACTTGTCATTGGCTGAACACATGTAAGCTGAGTCATCATTGGCTGAAGACCTGTACTTTAATGAGTAGGTGTACTTTAATGACATGCATTAAAGGACTGCTACCAGGTGTATAATTAGTACATGGTCGAGCATAAAATGTTAATTGACTTACTAAACTGTCTTGAAAATGTATTATTGTACCATCTCTAACATTACAAAGTTAGTGAGGTTTAAAAAGGGCGAGTCAGCCACTATGGTTATTTGCGCCCTACATCATTACAAATACTCCGCTAGACGACAGTAGTATGTTATGATCAGTGTTCTCTTGTTACCCTTTGCGTCAGCTACGCAGTCTTCATTGAATTCTATAGGCGATTATTAGTCGAGAAAGCTTTGGTGATCCAGTTTCATTTTTATTACAAGTTGAATCAAAAGTCTGGAACCATATAAATATCTTCCATTTGCTTGATTTTCGATTACTATAGGTGTTACCAGTATTTGCAAGACCAAATGCTCTACCAATGACACATTCGATTCTAGCCCTCAACTATCTCAAAAGCCGCCATTTTGAATGCAACTTTCAAATTTTGAATGGAAAGGGGGTCATGTAGGTACTCAAAATCATGTGACATTTTCTGAGGAAAACAGTGGTGCAATCCGTTTTGAGATATCTCCAATCGTTTTCAAGTTATTTAAAGATAACTGTCATAATGACACAAACATTGGTTACTGCATCTACAGATATTTTGTAACATGGTACAGTACTAAGGAGGCTTTGGAAAAGGTATTTTTATACAATTCTGGTAATTAACTTTTCTTGCTTTACTATTTGGTTAACTTGTGACAGTTTGAATGCATTGTTGTGATTATTTGAAGCTTTCTTTTAACAATTTTTTTTATTTTCGTGATGACATTATCGAAAGAGAAAAGAATTGATATAATTCTTCATTCTAGTAGGTTAAGCCACAGCAATGTTGCAACAGACTGAACGAACAGTTCTCTGGACATTGGATTGCTCGGCATGGAACAGCAGAATGGCCGGCTAAGTCTCCAGATTTAACATCTCTTTTTTTTTTCTTTTGGGGTTACATAAAGAACTTGATATATGAAGAGAAAATTGAGAATGTGGATGGAACATTTCGTAGCATTTCTGGGGCGACTTTAGCACAGGCTTCAATGATACGGTTCTTTAAATGTTTCACATTCTCAATTTTGTTTTCATCCTACCAAGCTCTTTATGGAACCCCAATAGAAAAATCAAGAGGTGTTAAGTCTGGAGACCTGGGTGGCCATTCTACTGGGCAACGTCGACCAATCCAATGTCCAGGGAACTGTTTGTTCAGTCTGCTGCAACATTTCTGTGGCTTAACCTACCAGAATGAAAAATGATATCAAGTCTTTCCTCTTGCGATAATGTCATCATGAAAATCAAGAAATTTGTTATATGAAAGCTTCAAGTAATCACAACAATACATTCAAACTGGCACAGGTTAACCAAACAATAAAGCAGGAAAGTTAATTACCAGAATTGCATAAAAATACCATTTCCAAAGCCTCCTTAGTACTGTACCATGTTACAAAATATCTGTAGATGCAGTAACCAATGTTTGTGTCATTGTGACAGTTATCTTTAAATAACATGAAAACGATTAGAGATATCTCAAAACGGATTGCACCAGTGTTTTTCTCAGAAAATTTCACATGATTTTGAGTACTTACATGGCCCCCTTTCCATTTAAAATTTCAAAGTTGCATTCAAAATGGCGGCTTTTGAGACAGCTGAGAGCTAGAATCGAATGTGTCATTGGTAGAGCATTTGGTCATACAAATACTCGTAACTCCTATAGTAATCGAAAATCAAGCATATGGAAGATATTCTTATGGTTTCAGGCTTTTGATTCATCCTGTAAAACACTTGCACTCCTCTTCAATTATCAATTTATATTAAATAATCTCTGATACATGACTATCCATAATTGCAGCACGGATGTAAAGATAAAGAATGAAGGAATGTTATCGCCAATTATCCGAACCACAGTTTTAAATTGTTTATTCAAAGAAAGTTGCATATGGTTAGTTTTTATTTTTATTTCATGTACTGTACGACCATACATACGAAATATGAAAAGCCTGAAATCCCATAAGGGCAACGGCCTCCTACAGGAGAGTGTAGGGTGAGCTGAAGGTCTACTACACTTGGGGAGCCAGTCCAAGAGAGCTTACACTATACACTTACAAACTAAACGCATAAACAAATTATACAGGGACATCATTTTATTTTTACTTCAATTTTTATTGTACCTGAGTTTTTGAATGTACTTCACTCCCACCCCTTCTACTAAGGAAGTTCAAACTCCACACAGAACCAAGACCGCAGATAGTAAGCAGTACTGAGTTACTGAGTATAGTACGTTCCAGAAATATGTTCGCGTTTTCCAGTGACGAAAGAGCTTTCAATATTGAATCATATTTTCGCACAGGTACTGTTCGTTTGCCTACGTCGCATCCCGATTTCCCCCACCTGCTTCTACTCGCCCCTCTATAATAGCTGGGCTGTCTTATCTCTTTTCTGAAAACATTAATTTCTCTTAGGAACTGGAAGTTTACGTAATATTACACAGCTGTTTAATTTAACTTAAATAAAAGGGCCTCGTTAAGTAATTAACTGTCACGTGATTTCCTCCCTTTCTACAATCCTGCGGCATAACCACTTGGACGGACAGTAGATAGCATGTCTGAGTAATTTTATATTTTCGGGTCGGGCAGAAGTGAAGATTGAATTCACAGTACGTAGAGTAGGTACAGAATTATTTCAACATGAGTTACTAGTACGAAGGATGAAACTGGCAATTGGAATTAGATGCAATAGTCTATAGTGCGATAATATGCACAAAAGAACTGAAGCCTGTATCGAAATGAACGGCCACCATTTTCAAAATTGTGTTTAAATATTCATATTATGATTATTTTTCAATTTAACTTCTTTCTCTATATTGTACGCTAATGTGCTGTAGACAGTATAATATACACTGCATAATGAATACGTTCGCATGGATAACTCACTTCGTGAGTAAAAACACTTATTCTTAATACAGTACTGTACTTTGATTAAAGAAAAACCTAATGAAAATTATCAAACTCAAAATCGGGATATTTCCTAGTTTACGTAAATGGATGAACTACTTTTCTTCCTTCCTATACTTAGTAGAGTGATTTGTGTTTTACGCCAGTATCATGGAACTCCAGTCTTGGAGGGGGGAGCAAGCGGTGTTTCCGGTTCTCTAAAGGTATAGACAGGTTAATATTAAAAATGTTAGTAAAAATAAAATGATGTCCCTGTAGTAACTAAACACGAAAAACAATATAGACTAAACACATAAATTATGCAAACTAAACATCCACACAAAAATATGCAAACTGAACACGTAAATTATAATCTGAACACAACTGTTCACACTACACACACGATAAAAGAAAAAGAAAAAAATTGCACAAACTGAACACATACATAATATTAACTCACACACAAACTAAATATACAAAAACCTATATATATTGCACACATAAATTGTACAGCCTAAACACCCATACTATCTAAACTAAACGCACAAAAACGATACAATTGAACACAAAAATTATACTAACTAAATACCTGAACTATACCAACTATACACGGAGTCAAACTATCCAAACTAAAACACACAAAACCATACAATTGAACACAAAAATTATACTAACTAAATACCTGAACTATACCAACTACACACGGAGTCAAACTATCCAAACTAAAACACACAAAACCATACAATTGAACACAAAAATTATACTAATTAAATACCTGAACTATACCAACTACACACGGAGTCAAACTATCCAAACTAAAACACACAAAACCATACATAAGTAAAGTTATATTTTGTTTGGAATATGAAGAATTCTTATAATTTTAGTCCATTTAAAATACTATTTTGTTTGAATATGTGTACACGTAAAGATTTTGTAATAACCTTTGAATATTTGTTCATTATAAACTGTAGGCCTATAGTTATTTTGCACTTTTAATACATGAAGTAGCTTACTATTGTTGTTTCTAGACTTTTCATTTCCGACCCAATTATCCTGATTCCTGCATATCCGGATCATACTATCCACTATTAGTCCGGATAATCGGAGTTCTACTGTATTAATGAAAATAAACACTTCATAAATAGCATCTAGACAATAAAAGATTGTAAACACAAAACAAAGTTGTAGTGAAAAATGGTAACGAGCATTATATGTTAAATTATTTCACCTCACCTGAGCCATGTACCCCATCTTGTTACCACTGGGAGTGGCGAAAAGTGGAATGTTTCTATTCGAAGGGGTGGTTTGACTAACGACTCATAATGCTGCTTGAGAAAACACACAAGATACAGCGGGAACGAAGTGTTGACTGAAAACAGAATAAAACACACGGTTTCCACTTAGATTCTCCGAAATTTGAAACATGAAACAAACACATATTAGTTAGTTATGAACTTAGCCCATAAATTCAAAACAAGGCTATTCGTTCCAGACTATATCGTTAATTTGGTTTCGTTGTAACAAGTGGGGTTATAGCGTGCGGCATTTGCGAACATTTAACTTCATGTCTCCCATATGGACTGTAACCTCCGGACTGAACCAATCAAACGGCACGTACAGCATTATTGAAAACACTGCTTGTTTAAAACGAGCCTGAGGGGTGGAGAACTCGCAGTGTTTGAGGGTAATTATGTATCGCAGAGATTAGGTGGCCCATTCTCACGCGATCTGTCCAAATGATGTAATCACATATGCGCAAGTGTCGGTCAATTTGTGTAATAATCGTAGAATTAATTGGGTGTAACGGAGAATAGCTAATCTGCACCGAAGATTAATTATAAAATTCTTGGTTTAGGACAAAAATAGAGTTGGACTACACCACGGGCAGAAGGTTTTTCTAACTACACATTTATGTAAACTCTCCAAAATATTCTTCCGCGTTTGAAGAGTGACCAAATTCAACCTCGCAAATTTCTAGCGCAATAATTAATAATAGATCCGTATTAGAAACAACAACAACCATATTTCTTGGCTTAAAAGTCGATAATGTGTTAAATTGGAAAAATCATATTACAGAAATTACCCCCAAACTAAATTCAGCTTGTTTTGCTCTTAGATCTATGCAAAAGTAAATATCAATACCTTAAAAACAATATACTTTGCATACTTCCAATCGGTAATGAGTTTTGGAATAATATTCTGGTGAAATTCCACAGATAGTAACAGTATATTTCTATTACAAAAATTAGTAATTAGAATAATAGTAGGTGCCAAATCTAGGGAATCGTGTAGGGCTATTTTCAAAAAACTACAAATAATGCCCATGGCTTCTCAGTATATCTTTTCATTAATAATCTTCCTCGTATGTAATCGTGAAAACTTTGTAACTAATTCAACAGTTCATAGCATAAATACACGTCAAAAAAATGACTTTCATACTCCATCGGCAAGTCTATCGTACTATCAAAAAGGAGTGCGTTATATGGCAGTAAAAATTTTTAACAGCCTCCCTATCGATATAAAAAATGAAACTCAAAACATAAAATTATTTAGCGCCAAATTAAAGAAGTACCTAATTTCTCACGCCTTCTATTCTGTAGGTGAATTCATGACAATCAATAACACTTCATGAAATTGGTACTTTGTGTTGTACTAGTAGACTATATTGTAAATCTCATCTGTATATATTTCATCTAGATTGTGACTGTAAATTAAGATTTTATGATAGTATTAAGTTTTTTAACTTGTTCCATATTCTAGCTGTGAGCAATGTATGAATACCATGGAATGTTAATAATAAATGCAATACAATACAATACAATACAATACAATACCAGACGTCCTCTTTCGTGCGGACATGTCCTCTTTTTCAGACCTTTCTCCGGGGTCCGGGCGGATTTAAAAAAAATCAAGAAATATCCTTTTTTTCGTAACTTGTATCTATGCGTGATATTTTGAAATTATCTGATTTAAATTCTTTTTCAACTAGAGTCGGCGGCAATTCGGAAGGCGGTAGTCTGCTAGCGTTTGCGTCGAGAGATAGATAGAGAGAGCAAGGCAGCGTACAACATTGCCACATCGTACTTTACGAGCACGTGCAATACTAATAATGCAGCAGAGAATTTAAATTATCGAAAGACAATAATAACCTTAGCTGTCGATTACTATAAGCATAACACCAAACAAACCTTCTTTCCTTCACTAACAATATTCTTTGCACGGTTCTCAGTCCCACACCACATGCTTCTGCAGTTGTTTTTTGCGCGTTGGCAACGTTGCAGCCAGCATCAAGATGGCCGGCAGCGTTCTGCTCGTTAACGTTTTTAAAATAATTATACACCTTAAACACTATTTTTCGCGCCTGCCTGTGCAATACCTGTCTTTTTACAGTCTCTTCTTCCATTTATTTATCTTAAAAAAAACACACACTCACACTCTCTCTCTCTCTCTCTCTGGAAGTACTTGTTACAGACTGATTCCGATTGGTTCTATTGTACAAGCTTGTGACGTCACATACCAGAAATGCTACGGCGCATATAGCAGCCGACCGCCTTCCGAACTGCCACTTCCTTGTTATGGTCGTTGCTCACAGGTAGCTAGTAAATCGAGAGATCGAAGTGTGAATGAAAATCAAAATAGATATTTTCTATCCTCTTTAACAATTATAGTTTCCCTGACTTTTATATGTACCTAACTGTAAAAACATTATTTTATTATTATTATTATTATTATTATTATTATTATTATTATTATTATTATTATTATTATTATTATTATTATTATTATTAAATTTATTCTCTGATGAAACAAATACTGGGGCATTTGAAAAGGCAACATAGTTACTGTTTCACACGAAGTTTACTTTTGATATTACATACTTCAAATATAGTGTCCTGCCATGTCAACAATACGTTGCCAAATTCTTAGAAGACGGCGGACTCCATCTGCAGCAGCATTTCTGGATATCTCTTTCACTCAGTGGCGGCTCCTGCATATTTCTTAAGAGGAGGAAAGAAGTTAACAGCGCAAAATGACACATTCTTGAGAGAAACATGCTATAAATTAGCCTACATGCATACTTGTAAGACCAGGTAGTGTTGGGGTTGGCCTTCCCTTTTGTATAGCAATAATCTGTTTTTGTAAACTGAGTTTCCTAAATTGTCCAAAATATAATATGTTTTCACTTCCATTCATTGTTGAATAACTGCACAAATTAACAATTACAAGGAAATTCACAACCTCGCAGCATTTTTCATGCACACTAAAGCATCACACGTGTTGGAAGAGACCAGCTACTAACACGTAACCGGAACCGTTTTACGGAAATGGGAATAGGAAATAATCTGTTAGGAAAGCGAGAACACTGCGCCCACCCACGTGGTCTGTGTTGCCATATGTACATTTTACAAGTTCAGTATCACATGCTTTTGAAGAATTTCAGTTCTTGTTAAGTCATATTACCATTATTGTTCAAAGCTGCCGGTGGCCGATTATTTTTTTTATGTTAAAAATAATGTAGTTTGCAGTACCTTCAATGTCAAATATATTTGTACATAACTGACAACTTGGCTGTTGTCCTGTCTAGTAGACAATGAATGGAAGTGAATTTCAGAGGCCAAAAAGATCTGTGATACTAACTTAGAACTACTTCCTCTTTGTTTTAAATAAATCCAACTTCAACTTTCAGATATCCTCGTAAGTTTCAAATCACGAATAGTAGCTTATATAAAGTGCAATGAATAATATATTTTGATTTATAATTTTTAAAAAAGTTTATATGGTGTCTTTCATAGCTTTGCGTTAAAACTGTTTTTATTGTGTCTCCTCCTAGATGACGTGTTATAGTCTGGTTGAATGCAGCATTGTTAGATGGCAGCGGTAGCGAGCTTGCTGCACGACCAGTCGGTTTCTATTTCCCTCCCATGCGCTGATTCAGAGGAGGATCTCCTCCCTATCCGTTCATTTACTTGCTTTAAAACTCTGCTTCTTTCTCTGGCCGCTAGCGCGCTGTTGTCTATGTGTGTTAACTGCAGTAAAGGAGGAATGGATTAACTTTCCTCCACACAAACAATCTCGCATCCTTCTCACAGTTTTCGAGCAGCACATGAGTGCGCTTGGTTTAAAACTCGATCAACCGAAGTTTTCTTATAGCTGTGAACTTAAAAATTATCGAATCTTCCTCGAATTTCAAGGCATATATTTCATTTGGTATTTATTTTCAAAAGAAGAAAATGTGAGGAGGACGTTCCTCCCTTCCCTCCCCCGAGGAACCGCCACTGCTCTCACTGATCAATCTAAAGCTTTTCGGATGTCAACTCTTGACTGAAAGCGAATGCCTGGCTTCCACCCAACTTGCAATAGTTCAGTATGGTAGGACTTCTCTCCACAGGCTTCTTGTAATGCCCTGAAGCACTGAGTTGCATGTATGTATTTATTTACACTGCAAGTGGGCAAGCACCCGGTGGCAGTGGTATACACAATAAAATTACAATACACAATACAATTATATATACAATACATAAGAATACACAATACATTTATACACAATAACTACAATTAATAATAATACATTGGTACTGATAATAATCTTTCTCTTTATTCTCATCTAACTCACGGTAGTGGCCCTATGACACATATCACTGAAACTTTAGAACACATTTTACTGCATGTTTTTCTCTTGCAACTTGGGTTTTATGAAGCACCTGTGTTCGTGCCTTTAGGGCTGTACTGTTTACTACAGGGACATTATTTTATTTTTACTAACGTTTTTAATATTAACTTGCCTATACCTCTGGATCAACGCCGTTTGCTCCCCCCTTCCACGACTGGAGTTCGATGATACTGGCGTAATATACAAACAAATCACTTCACTAGGTATAGGAGGGAAGAAAAGTAGTTCATCCATTTACGGAAACTAGGAAATATCGCGCTTTTGAGTTTGATAATTTTCATTAGGTTTTTGTTTAATCAAAATACAGTACAGTATTAACAATGAGTGTTTTTATCACGAACTGAGCTGTCCATGCGGACGTATTCATTATGCAGTGTATATTATACTGCCTACAGTACATTAGCGTACAATATAGAGAGTGAAGTTAAATTGAAAAATAATCATAATATGGATATTTAAACACAGTTTTTAAAATGGTGGCCGTTCATTTCGATACAGGATTCAGTTCTAATGTGCATATTATCGCACTATAGAGTATTGTGCCTAATCCCAATTACCAGTTCTTCGTACTAGTAACTCATGTTGAAATAATTCTGTACATATTCTATAAAAGAGTACCTTACGTACTGTAAATTCAACCTTCACTTCTGCCCGATCCGAAAAGATAAAATTACTCAGACATACTATCTACTGTCCGTCCAAGTGGTTATGTCGTAGGGTCATAGAAAGGAAGGAAATCACGTGACAGTTAATTACTTAACGAGGCCCTTTTATTTAAGTTATTTGTAACAGTTGTATAATATTACGTAGACGTCCAATTCCTAACAGAAATTAATGTTCTCAGAAAAGAGCTAAGACAGCCCAACCACTAGCTGGCGAATAAAAGCAGGTGGGGGAAACCGGGATACGACGTAGGCAAATGGACGACAGTACCCGTGAGAAAATGATTCAATATTGAAAACTCTTTCGTCACTGGAAAACGCGAACATATTTTTGAAACGTACTGTTTATTATGACCGTAAGGCTGCTATGTATGTATGTATGTATGTATATGCGGTCTTGGTTCTGTGTGGAGGACGGTTAAACATCATTAGTGGGAGGGGTGGGAGTGAAGTACATTAAAAAAACTCAGGTACAATAAAAATTCAAATAAAAATAAAATGATGTCCCTGTACAAATCAGAAACAGCCACTTTTTTATATAATGTAGTAAACTTTATTGTACATAAATAAATACAATATAGTTGAGAATAACAAGAACAGAGAAAGGAAAAAACAAAAATAAAATAACTTGACACTTGTTTATGGGTACTGCCCACTGGCAATCCCAGAAGTACCCTATAGCCTCATGTCACTATGCCGTTTTCTTTTTAGTCTTCTGTGGGCTGGATCTTGCGGTGGATTAGTGACAATGACTTGAAGTAGCGGATTCATGTGGTTTAGGAAGGAGTTGTACAGTCTGATGTAGCTGTCTTAGGACCTCCATCACCTCAGGAATACAGAGGTCATAGTGCAGGTTCTTGTTGCTAATATACCAAGGTGCACCAGACATCAGCCTCAAATAGTGATTTTGCATGACCTGTATTCTTCTTATTTGTGATGCAGAAGCAGATCCCCAAATTGAACATCCATATTGCCACACAGGGCGCACGATTGAAATATTAGATAAGTCTCTTGTAGTGTAGAGGCAATGGAGATTTGTCTTGAATAATGTGTTTTAGCAGGTAGATTCTGTCTAATTCTTTTAACAATAGCCGATATGTGGTTATGCCAAGTAAGTTTGCTATCCAAGATTAATCCAAGATATTTGACATATTGAGCCATTGGTACTTCTGAACCACATAATGTTACTGGGTAATTTACAGTGTTTCTCTTATAAGTAAATTTGACTAAATTTGATTTTTGAGGATTCATAATTACTCGCCATTGCTTACACCAGGGCTGGGCACATTGCGTGATTCTGAGAAATGAGCGCTGTGTGCTTTAAAGGCGGATCTTGCGAGCGCTGTGACGTATACATACTGTACGTCATTCAGTGTCGGTGCAATGGTGACTCTGCAGTATGATGGCGTACTTTAAAGACGGAGCTTCCGCTCATACACTAAAGCGTCCCGCTACTCCCAGTGCTTTTAATGTATGATGGGAGGAGGAGTTCTTTTTGGTAGAGAGCAGTGGATTAGCAAAGTGTTTAATTTGACATAAAACACTCCAACTGATTAAGAAGTTCAATATCCAACGACATTATTCTTTACAACATGCTACTGAATATGACAATATGTTGGTAATGAACGCCATAAATTAATACAACTTAAAGAATATGTTTCTCAGGTACATAATATTAGAGTATCTATTTGATATTTACATTGCATTATAAGTTATTATACATTTAGTAATATATATTTTTAAATTATACAAGTATTATGATATATCATAGTATAGTATATTACAGTTCATGATATATTATCATGTACTTACTACTTACTGGCTTTTAAGGAACCCGAAGGTTCATTGCCGCCCTCACATAAGCCGCCATTGGTCCCTATCCTGAGCAAGATTAATCCAGTCTCTATCATCATATCTCACCTCCATCAAATCCATTTTAATATTACCTTCCCATCTACCTCTCGGCCTCCCTAAAGGTCTTTTTCCCTCCGGCCTCCCAACTAACACTCTATATGCATTTCTGGATTCGCCCATACTTGCTACATGCCCTGCCCATCTCAAACGTCTGGATTTAATGTTCCTAATTATGTCAGGTGAAGAATACAATGCGTGCAGTTCTGCGTTGTGTAACTTTCTCCATTCTCCTGTATCTCATGTATCATATTATATATCATGAACTGCAATATACTATACTATGATATATCATAATATTTGTATAATTTAAAATTATATATTACTAAATGTACTGTAATAACTTATAATGCAATATAAATATCGAATATATACTGTTATATAATGTACCTGAAAAATATTTTCTTTTAAGTTGTATTAATTTATGGTCATATCATATCATATCATATATTATATTATATTATATTATATTATATTATATTATATTATATTATATATTAACAGGATGACAACAATGCACTTAGTGAATCGGCTATGAGAATTAGCTACGAAATTTGCCACGAAATTGCAAAGGAATTGAAAACATTCAACGAAGGTGAATTAAGCAAGCGATGTTTAATTATATTGGCAGATGAACTCTGTCCACAGCAAGTAGGGGAAGTGGAAGCCATACGCCTGTCTCGTAGAACCGTGGTGAGGAGATTGCAGTATGTGCGTATGGGTTATGTAAATAAGCCTAATGATTTGTGTGTGTGCATAGAGCGAAGTTTATTCCATTAAATTAATAAGAGTGTTATAAATTCTGTACTGTACAATGGATTGATGTAATATCCTTATAAACTATTATGTACTGACAGACTGAATGACTAGAACAACCGAGGCTCTTGTTACATTAATGCAGGGAAGGTAGCTGTAATGCGAGTCCGCCACTGCGTGAGCGTTCTGCTCTGGCTTGGAATTGAAGTGCCTTGCGGAGCGAGAGCAGCTCTGGCCGACTAAATGGAGCCGCTCTAATGCCCGGCCCTGGCTTACACCATGTGGAGAAACAGCCACTGTATTTACAGAATATGACTACTTCGAGACTTTCATTATTTCAGATTTATGAAACAATCACTGTTCCATTATGTAGCACAAGATTTCAATGTCCATCGCTAGGAGCGCTGATTTACAACATTGTTGCCATTATCGTATGCCCTAGCATATCGGAAATGATGGATTAATTCAGTGTTTTCGTTTGTATTTCAGATGTGGAGATTCGGTCACCGCGGTTCACAGGCCAAGGCTGGCTCGCGTTCCCCGCGCTTCGCGCCGCGTACAAGCACGTGCAGCTGGAGCTGGAGTTCCGCCCAGAGGCGTGGGACGGGATATTGTTCCTGACAGGAGAGCGGGATGATATGGCAGGAGACTTCATGGCACTCCTGCTACATCAGGGCTTCGTCGAGTTCAGGTAGCGTGCTGTAATATCCACAATAAATTAAGTACTCATATCTCATCACTAGACTTCGTGGAATTGCCACGAGAATCGTAAGGTTTACTACGCTCGCGGTATAGACTGTATGAGAAGGGGACGTGCAACGGATCGAGTATGCCTCTGATGTAAACACTGAGCAGTATACTGCGGTTACAATAAAACCTGTATCCTGCATTCAAGAAATATAATGAATGATCATTGAAGTAGCGAATGTCTAAACATGTAAATACACAATTATTTTGTAGTGAGATATATTAACTCTTAAAATTTAATGTAATATACTCGCATCATCCTTGAATATGTGCATTGCAGTGAAGAGTTACGTACATTTTGAGCGACTGCAAAGTAACCTCCTCCGATGGTCACTTAAACAGTTTTTATTTTGGGAAAATGTACGTTCAACATCACATGATGTAATAGGTGCATATTTGAAGAACGGAAAGTCACTACTTTTTAACACACCAACTTCACACATCTTGTCGTGACGTGATAGTACATCATTTATAGTAGGAAGTTGTGAATAGGCAGAATTTTTAGCAATAATGTTTCTCAACTTACATTTCACTTTTTCTGAAATTAATGATATTTTGGATAACGATTTGTGATACATTATCCACTATATTAAGGGCTTCTGAGAGTTGTAGTTTAGACAATTCTAACAGGGTGATGCTTTTGGACACGATTTTAAAATTAGAATCAATGAACAGAATTATCTTCCAATAGCTGTTAGAAGGCAATGATTTTACAGCTGCAACAGCGGAACTGTCTGTGCTATCTAATGCATCAATTACCTCCATTATTTTGCCGTAATATTCTGAATAATAATTAACAGCATCCAATCACGTTTTTCAAAGGGTAAAGACTAGCTGCGGGGGTAAGGGTATTCCAGGGGCAATTATTTGGAACAGCAACACACTCATTGTAGTATGTTTGATTGAATTCTTGTCTGCACTGAACAAAAGTTAAGCTTTGACTATTCCAACCACAGTAGTGCAAAAACAAGTTCTTACATAGGTATACATTAGCTGTAGCTGCTCTATCTACGAGGGGGATCCAGGAAATAACGACCATTTTTGTTGTAATAATAAAAAAAATATATATTTATTTGAAAAAACAAAGTCTGTTACATAATTGAAGCTTCCTTTACTTCTCTACATAATCACCACCTACATTTAAACATTTGTCGTATCTGTTCACTAGCTTTAGAATTCCCGTGTTATACTCCTCTGCCGCCAGTTCATTAAGCCAGGTGTTCACTGTCTTCTTCAACTCTTCATCACTTCCAAAACGCATACCACCCAGAAAGTCTTTCAGCTTAGTGAAAAGGTGAAAATCGCTAGGAGCAAGGTCTGGACTATAGGGCGGATGATCAAAGATTTCCCAACCGAATTGATCCAGCAATTCTCGAGTTGAAGCAGCAGTGTGCGGGCGGGCACAGATTTTGTGGTAGCCAAGATGTTGCGACACAATTTCACCAAGCAAAGAACGAGAAATGTCAGGAAAGGCAATATGCAATTCGGCGAGTGTGCGCCTGTCTTGCAAGATTCTGTCGTTCACTTTAGTCTTCAGGTCTTCTTTGATGAGTGATGGGCGTCCGGGTCGAGTTTCATCGTGGACATTTGTTCGCCGATTGTTGAACATTTTGCACCATTTTCTCACATTTCTTTCATTCATTACAGTATCACCATACACTTCTTTCAATTGCCGGTAAATGTCTGCAGGTTTCAAATGTCGGGCATTCAAAAATCGAATCACACTCCTCACCTCACAGTCGGCGGGATTATCAATCACGTCGTTCATTTTGAAGTAACACAAAATGCACAATGGCGACTTGTTGCAACCAGTACTCACAACATTATGAGAACACATGTTAAGGAAGCCAGTTGACCTTCAAACAAGGAAGGGGAGTCAGCTGCGCGGCGGGTATGCGCGACCGGTCGTTATTTCCTGGATCCCCCCTCGTATTTGGACCGGTCACAACTCTTAACATGAACTGCTTATACTACGAGACCGGGCGGTCGCTCACCTCCTCTATAGTACCGTACATCGGCAACCTGATTGCACGCTGCGTGTGGCAATTCAACGAAGTCTACTCATCACTAAGAACATCACCTTCGTGGTCATCTTCTCCTTCAAGCATTGAAATCCAGTTCGTCGCGGCTCCAGTATTGGAAGCTATCTCCTTCATCAGTCCTTCCACTTTTTTGTACTTGTGTTTCGTCTTTGAAATTATCAGTTTTTGGGATCACTTTACGATCTTTGTGAACACATTATGGTAGTCATTCCGTCCAGCAATGACTCCTGGTATAACATTATTCTGTAATCAACTCCACGAATGTTCATTTCATTGTCTCCAATCTTGTCTACTTCTATATATTCTGTCACAGTCGAATTATTACTCCAAATAACATTGAATAATAATAGGCCTTATAATAAATAATAATAATTATTATTATTTATTATTTATTCTTCTTCTTCCTAAACACGGTTTAGGCCTTTGCGACCTGTTCCGAGGCTAATTAAGTGTTTTCAGTCAAATTGGTCACTCCATCTTCTCACCGGTCTCCCAACGTCTCGGCCTCCAAATGGTCTGTAAAAAAAAGCTTGCCGTGGAAGTCTTGAAGGACTCATTCTTAATACATGTTCTTTCCATTGCTTCTGATATCTTTGTATCTCTTCCACCATATCCTCCTGTTGTAGTTGGTTTCTAATATCTTTATTACGTAGTCTATCTCTTCGGGTAACTCCCAGTGTTGATCTCAGGAACCTCATATGTGCTGCTTCTATTCTTGATTTATCTTTAGCTCTTAAGACCCAAGTTACACTTGCGAATTTTAGGGCTTGTTTTGAAGTAATATTATATATTCTTAGTTTAATTTCTTTTCTCATACCTTTCCCAAAATATCTTTTTATACAACCATTTAATTTATTATATTTTTGTAAATTCTCTTCTATATCTGTTTGTGCGCTCATAGTTGAGATTTTAGTACCCAAGTGTGTAAAATTTGAGACCTGTTCTATAACTTCCTGATTTACGACTATTTTTTATTCGTTTTTGTATTTTTCCTTTGAGGGCCATTGATTTAGTTTTTGTATTAGATATAGTCATGCTGAAATCTTTTGCTATTTTATTCAAATTATTAACCGCTCTTTGTAGTTCTTCGTTTTCCGCTAATATCACCTGATCATCTGCGAAGCATATCGTGTCGATATTTCTTTGATTTAATAGGATACCTTTTGGTTCCCTTTTCCTCCACTCTTCTATTATTTTGTTCAGATATAAATCAAATAATATTGGCGATAGTCCACATCCTTGTCTCAATCCTATATTGATATCAACACTTATCTTTTTTGTTGTATCTTGAGCTAGACTGATTTTAGTTTTGTGGTATAATGCCTTAATGGAATTAATGAAATTTTTTGGTATTTTACATTCTTCCAAAATAGTCCATAACTTTTTTCGGTCTACTCTGTCATAAGCCTTTTCGTAATCTATAAACACTAGGCAGGTTTCTAGATTATTATTTATTTATTATTAATATTTGTGTGCTGAACAACAGCCAGAGGCCAATTATAGTTCAGCGCAATACACAAACAGAAGATACAAAGGTGCAAAAACAAAATAAATAATATCTTAAATAAACAAAAACATACATAAATAAAATAGATAACAAGAACAGTAAATACTAATAATCAAAACGAAACTATACCTTAAAAGGATCTAAATTGTGCCAATGCAAATTGGCATATTTTATGCATCTGCAGACTGGAGAAAGTGATTTTGAATTTCTGTTATAAAAATTTTTTTGAAATATTAAACCTTTTGTAGCAATACGAAGGCTGATATTGTTTATGAAAGACTCACAATCAATATCACCCTTGATAACTTTGCAAAAAAATTGATAATAAAGATTTTGACGTCTAGAAATAAGGCTACAACAGTTAAAATATTTACAGGTAATCTCATAGTTAAAGTTAGAGGAATTGGGTATAAGTCGAAAAGCACATAAGGAAATAAATTTTCTTTGAATATTTATAATAATAATAATAATAATAATAATAATAATAATAATAATAATAATAATAATAATAATAAAAATATTCACTTAGTCTACCAAATGGCTCTTAAGAAACCCGGAGGTTCATTGCCGCCCTCACATAACCCCGCCATCCATCCCTATCCTGCCCAAGATTAATCCAGTCTCTATCATCATATCCTGCCTCCCTCAAATCCATTTCAATATTATCTTCCCATCTACGTCTCAGCCTCCCCAAAAGTCTTTTTCCCTCCGGCCTCCCAACTAGCACTCTATATGCATTTCTGGATTCGCCCATACGTGCTACATGCCCTGCCCATCTCAAACGTCTGGATTTAATGTTCCTAATTATGACAGGTGAAGAATACAATGCATCCAGTTCTGCGTTGTGTAACTTTCTCCATTCTCCTGTAACTTCATCCCTCTTAGCCCCAAATATTTTTCTAAGCATCTTATTCTCAAACACCCTTAATATCTGTTCCTCTCTCGAAGTGAGAGTCCAAGTTTCACAACCCTACAGAACATCCGGTGATATAACTCTTTTATAAATTCTAACTTTCAGATTTTTTGACAGCAGACTAGATAACAAAAGTTTCTCAACCGAATAATAACAGGCATTTCTCATATTTATTTTGCGTTTAATTTCCTCCCGAGTATCATTTATATTTGTTACTGTTGCTCTAAGATATTTGAATTTTTCCACCTCTTCGAAAGATAAATCTCTATTTTTTTTTATTTCCATTTCGTACTATATTCTGATGACGAGATATAATCATATACTTTGTCTTTTCGGGATTTACTTCCCACCCTATCGCTTTACTTGCTTCAAGTAAAATTTCTGTGTTTTCCCTTATCGTTTAAGGATTTATCTTAACATATTCACGTCATCCGCATAGACAAGAAGCTGATGTAACCCGTTCAATTCCAAACCCTCTCCGTTATCCTTGAGTTTCCCAATGGCATACTGTAGAGCGAAGTTAAAAAGTGAAAGTGATAGTGTATCTCCTTGCTTTAGCCCGCAGTGAATTGGAAAAGCATCAGATAAAAAATGGCCTATACGGACTCTGCTGTAAGTTTCACTGAGACACATTTTAATTAATCGAACTAGTTTCTTGGGAATATCAAATTCAATAAGAATATTATATAAAACTTCTCTCTTAACCGAGTCATATGCCTTTTTGAAATCTATGACTGTACCTTTATACTCCCATTTTTATCCAATTCCTGTCGAATACAAAAAATCTGATCAACAGTCGATCTATTACGCCTAAAACCTCACTGATGATGTCCAATAATTTCATCTACATGTAGAGTTAATCTTCTCTAAAGAATATTGGACGACATTTTGTACGACGTCAACAGAAGTGATATTCCTCGAAAGTTACTACAGTTAGTCTTGTCCCCCTTCTTAAAAATAGGTACAATTATGGACTCCTTCGATTGTTCTGGTACAATTTTCTTTTCCCAAATAGCAAGTACAAGCTTATAAATTTCGCTAGATAATGCGCTTCCACCCTCTTGTATTAATTCTGCTGGAATTTGATCGATACCTGGAGACTTGTACTTTTTCAGATTTTCTATCGCAATTTCGACTTCAGAAAATGTGGGTTCGGGTATAAATGGCTCAGCAGTTTATATTTCAATTTCGTCCCGACCATTTCTATTTGGCCTATGTACATTTAGTAGTTGCCCAAAACAGTTTTTCCATCTATTCAGGATTGAATGAGAGTCTGCAAGCAAGTCACCATTCTCATCCTTGATCTCGTTTACCCTTGCCTGATATCCATTCTTAAATTCCTTTATACCCTTATATAAATCTCTAATGTTTTTATTCTTACTGTTTGTTTCTACCTCATTCAGTTTTTCCTTCAAGTAATCTCTCTTTTTATTCCTAAGCGTACGATTTGCTTCCCGTCTTTCATTGAAATAATTATCTCTATTCGCCTGAACTGGATACTGTAAGAATATCAATTTTGCCTATTTTCTTCTTTGTCCTCCCTTGGAATAATAATTCATTCATACTGTCAACACCTGTGAAGTAACGATCAGCGCGTCTGGCCGCGAAACCAGATGGCCCGGGTTCGATTCCCGGTTGGGACAAGTTACCTGGTTGAGGTTTTTTCGGGGTTTTCCCTCAATCCAATATAAGCAAATACTGGATAACTTTCGGTGCTGGACCCCGGACTCATTTCACCAGCATTATCACCTTCATCTCATTCAGATGCTAAATAGCCCTAACCTAAAATGTTGATAAAGCGTCGTAAAACAACCTACTAAAATAAAAAAATAAAATTGATTCATACCTTTAGATTAACAAAATCTTTAAATATTTTTTATTAAAGTTTTCTTCATTTCTGCAATGGAATTGTAGTGTTGGGACGAGATGAACCTGTAGAGCTTACACATATTTATATAGGCCTGTTTATTTTTAATATTTCATTTTGAGGTGATGGAAAGAATTAACTCTTTTTTATTTATACATTTATTTATAGTGCTGGAATGAATATTTATAATACAGATTAAATATTTGTAGTTAAGCAATTTAATTTAGCCTTCGCTTAAAAGTTTTCCGTGGGATTCAGTAAGGTTACCATGGAGAGAAAACCTGTATAGATAATTTGAACTGGTAATGGAAATTACGGGAAAACAGCTGAACGTATTTCAATAAATGACCCCTGATTTTGAAGCTTGGAACCCAAAGTTTTTCAGAGAAATAGTAGTTTTCAGTGAAATGTCAATTTTTCGACATAATGTTCCTATTTTCTAAAATCCATCTGTCGTCACTAACTAATTGCATTTCAGAATAAAATAAAACACACTACAGTAAACAATATTACACGAAGGCCATGATCTGCAAGATTGCTGACATATTTAGAGCTCAAATTATATTGGTTATTAAAAACTTCAATACTTACTAAAAATAATTTACAGGTCTCATTCTGTGATGTGTAATTTTCTAAGTACAGCTGTATATTGGATATTAAAATCTACAAAACTTGAGGTGGTTTGTTGACATTATTACCATTAGAAATAAAATATTATTATAGTTAATGGCATGATGTGACTATTTTTCATTAATTATACATATTAATGTTATATTGATCATATGAACGTGAAACGTTTTGGGGTTATATAAGTAGACGTAGAGAATATCTTAAATTAGGTCTTGATATTTTCTATAATTTACTGAGTGGCGGCTACAAAACTTACGTAAGATAATATTGTTAACAAAACTCAAATATTTTGGTAGTTATTAATCAAGTTGGGTTGAGTCTTTTTCATATACTTAATGGCGGTGTGGTGTAGATATTTATATGCGTCATTCTCTTCAGTATTGGCTCGAGAGAGCGCAAAAATTACAGTTCTTAAGGAAAGACCAAAAGGTATTACATACTGATAAAATAAGAGGCCTACAAACCAACAATCCACAATAACCTGAAATAGCTATTGCTTTACTCCCACATGAAAAACCCTCTGATAGTCCTGACATTGTTACTTGAGTTTTCGCGTTGAAACTCGAAAACTGAGGTGGATATGTTCAAGAAAAAGTATTTGGCATAAAAACTATTAAGAAGGAATATGTTTCATTATTATGGAAGTAAATAACTTCCAAAATGTCTGGTATTCATTGAAAATAAATCTGGAAAAATTTTATTTGAACGTCTAATGAACTTAGTTTGCAGCATTTGCTGCACAAGCCACTAGTTATCTTTAACTCTAACACACCAAGTTTAAACACATAGCGACAAATCCAAAGAAAAGTACCATAGATATTTTAGATACTCTGGATAACTTTCAGATTATTTTGGATAACGGAAATTCCTGAACAATTAGCATACTGTTTAGAAATTGTTAGGAATCCCATATCGACTAAACTGTAACCATTTCATCGAATAATAGCGGGATTGATTATCCCGATTAGCTGATACATATTGACACGAAGCTCAATAGGGGATACATCAATTACGCATTCTTTGAATTGCGATATAGCCTACCATACCTACGCTGGATTTCCATAATTTCACAATGCCAATGACGCAGTTTATCTCATTAAATTCGCATCAGCTGTGTTGTTTATGATAACACAGCGCGTGTCCGCAATTATCTGCCCATGGATACATAGCCTAACCGTCGCTCAGTGTGTCAGCTGACGGTTTCCCATCACAAGAAACTGGGAACAGATTCTGAGCAGCAACAATGAGATCTCTGCAGGGATAGGGGTTGCGTATCGGATTACTTTAATATATTTGCATTCCTTTTCGTATTTTTATTTCACTATTACTGCTTTTTTGCAAAATTGAAGGGTTTTTTTTTTTTAAAAACAACCGTAGTCCAAAAACATAAATTTTCAGGAGAAACAAAAACCTATCTGGTATCGGTGTTGTTATTTTTCAAATTTATTCACAATTTACATTTTAAATGAATACATGTGAATAGATACCCGAAATGAACATATGCTCGTGCTCAGGTACAGTCCAGTAGTCTACATACATTTTACAGGGATCAATAATAATGTTGATGATAGAAATAATAGTAACATCAATAATAATAATAATAATAATAATAATAATAATAATAATAATAATAATAATAATAATAATCATAAGAATAGAATAACCGTGACTAAGATGATACAAAGATAGTAATACAAATTAATAATAATAATAATAATAATAATAATAATAATAATCATAAGAATAGAATAACCGTGACTAAGATGATACAAAGATAGTAATACAAATTAATAATAATAATAATAATAATAATAATAATAATAATAAAACAAAAATATTTATAATAATAAAAATAAATACTAAGACGGATAAAATAAAATATAAAACCACTTAGCGAGAGTTGACACAACTTAAATAAGCATATAATAACCAGGAAAAAATGACGAACTCGAAAATCAACTGAAAAGTTCGTTGTATCGCAGACGACAGCAACCGCCGTATTGACATTGTGTTGTGCATTAATGGTAGTAGGGGGGAGCTGAAAGTCTACGTAACTGCCGTTCTCTTCGAATCTTCTCATATAATCACGGGAAGTTAATGCTGAAAAACAAAATGTCTATGAGTCAAACTGTTCACTATTACCAGGATAAATACAAATAATACTGAAATATATTAATCAACTTTTAGTTATAGATCTCCCCTTTTGTGCAAGAGGTATCATATCAAAATATTTTATGAATGGCGGGGAAAATATAAATTTCAAGAACTCTCTAGTGACAGAGATAGTGACAAGTACAATCAAGTGTATCTGTGGCGATGCTAAGAAATCATTTATTCGAGATATACACTGTTATTAATTAGGAAAATGATCTGTTTAATTTATTACAATGTTTTATCTTATAGGTTACATGCATCAGGTAAATAAATAAATATTAGTACCATATAATGCTAGTAACACTTAAGATAATAATAAAATTTATCAAATATCATACAAAACTTCAAGTATGAAATTCATCATGTCATTTCTTAACGTCTTGTAGAAACTTGGGACAAATTGGAGTACATTTCTAACTGAAATTGCCTCATAGAAATACATGTGTACATGTAGGTAACTGTGGACAATAGAATAGAATGCAAATCAAGATTTTCAGGTATAACTCCCTGTAAAGCTGATTTGAATAATTTCGAGGGAAACATTTTTCCCTCAAAATTATTCAAATCAGCTTTACAGGGAGTTATACCTGAAAATCTTGATTTGCATAATACACGTCACTGTTCGTTAACAGAAAACCACAATTTAAGTCACACGGAGTTAGTGTGCACTCGAAGTTGGTTGCTTGACTGTTGTCAGCCCACTTTGAGGTCTGTGGATATAGAGGGAAAAATTGGATCGGTGTCGGTTAGAGTTCCCGAGTAGCTCAGTGGTAGAGCGTTGGTACGTTAAACCAAAGGTCCCGGGTTCGATACCCGGCTCCGGAACAATTTTTCCCTCGAAATTATTCAATAGAATAGAATGTTTTATTTTCGCTGGCAGAGTTAAGGCCATAAGGCCTTCTCTTCCGCTCAACCAGTCTTAATAAACAAAATAGAGACATACTTACTGGCTTTTAAGGAACCCGTAGGTTCATTGCCGCCCTCGGATAAGCCCGCCATTGGTCTCTATCCTGAGCAAGGTTAATCCAGTCTCTACCATCATATCCTACCTCCCTCAAATCCATTTTAATATTATCTTCCCATCTACGTCTCGGCCTCCCCAAAGGTCTTTTCCCCTCCGGTCTCCCAACTAACACTCTGTATGCATTTCTGAATTCGCCCATACGTGATACATGCCCTGCCCATCTCTATGTCCCATAGAGACATACATATTTAAATTATTATTTACAATACACTGAAGATTCTCCAGCAATATTCTTCAGTTAAATTTAGGGACTAGTACATGTTTATTTAATTTGAGATAAAGCCTATACGAAATTTACTCTATGTGCAATAAGTAAAGAATTATAATTAAATTCAGATAGCTATGGTGGCTTTAAGAAAAAATACTCAGTTGCAGCTGATGCGTCTCCTTTAAGCTCCTTTTTCTTTATTTTATCCTGTTTCTTTTCCTACGTTGCTTGCGTTTCTTACTAAAGATGACTCCGCAACTAATACAACAATAATTCACGTACCAAAATATTTTTCTCTGAGTTGGTTTTTGCCGTGTACTGCCAATCTACTACAGTTTAAAATTGTATGGATAAATGTTTCAGGATGATATGTATGTATGTATTTATTTATTTACACTGCAAGTGGGCAAGCACCCGGTGGCAGTGGTCTCTATACTAATAATAAATCTCGCCAAAATGTAAAAAAATGTAAAAAAATGTAAAAAAATGTAAAAAAATTGTACAAAATTGTAAAAATTGTAGAAAAGTACTAAATTGTAAAACTATAAAAATTTGTAAAAATTGTAATTGTAATATTGTAAAATGTTGACATGTTCCACATCTTAAAGCTTCATTGCTCATGTAAGATCTATGGAATAAAATAAATGAATGAATGAAATGAATGAGTAAATCTGTAGCCGAAATTTTTCTCGTAATTTTCGATTTTCCAAAAATTATTGCTCCTAACATATATAATTAACCACCCTGAAACCGAAAATCGCTTTTTTGAAATTTTTGTTTCTATGTCTGTCTGGATGTTTGTTACCTTTTCACGCGATAATGGCTGAACCGATTTATATGAAAATTGGAATATAAATTAAGTTCGTTGTAACTTAGAATTTAGGCTATATGACATTCAAAATATTTTATTTAAAAGGGTGGTTATAAGGGGGCTTGAATTAAATAAATCGAAATATCTCCCTTATTATTAATTTTCATGAAAAATATTACATAACAAAAGTTTCTTTAAAATAATTTCCGATAAGTTTTATTCCATGCAAAATTTTTATAGGACTGATATTTAATGAGATAAATGAGTTTCAAAATTACAATAACAAAGCCATCTAAGGCTGTGTAATGAAATAAAAAACAAATGACTTCGTCTATAAGGGACCTTGGACAACGACAATCGAAAGCTATGAAACATAGCCTACAGAGAATGTTTCTGTGTTTGTATGAAGTAATATAGGAAGCTAAATTAACCGATTTGTATAATTAATTATTTCATCATTGGAAAGTGTAGTTTCTCTGTATGGACATAATGCTATGTTATTACAGTAACCTGTGAGTGAATCGAGGACAGGTAAGATTAAAATAGCTTCTTATGCACAGAAAACTTGATACGCATTCGTTTCCTGTATTTCCTAAAGTAATTTTGTGACCAAATGAGTGGTCTCTGGATCAAAATGATCGCATTTTAATTGTTTTTAATGCAATTTAAATTAAGTAACATAATAAACGATTTATCCTTCTATCAAACACGAATGTTCCCTGGATCAAATGTCCTATTTTAATTATGTAATTACTTTACATTTATTTCTAACGGGTGCAGCGGAGCGCACGGGTACGGCTAGTAATAATAATAATAATAATAATACACAATAACATTGCAATACACAGTACAATTATACAATACAAAATACAATTATACAATACAAAATACAACTATATACACAGTACAATAAGAATACACAATACAATTTAACACAATAATTGCAATTAATAATAAAACATAAAATACCTAATTCTACAATACAACCTACTAATGTATAGGCCCTACGTAAGTTTCAATAGTCTTTCACTTTACTCTCATCTCACTCACTGTAGTGGCACTATGACGCATTTCACTGACACTTTAAGACACATTTCACTGACACTCTATAACACATTTCACTGAGACTATAGAACACATTTCATTGACGTTATAAATTATCACTGATCGGAACTATTCACTGCACTGTAAAACCATAACTTCACTGACTCACCTCCCCTCACTGATACAACAGTTCAAATAAGTCAAATAATTACATCCTTATGCATACTTATAAACAGAACTACATTTAAGCTAAACATTTCTAGTCTAAGGCCCTCTTACACTCTATTTTTAAATAATTTACAACTCAAACCAAGGAAGTAACTCGTCAGGCTAAATAAATACCTACATGGCACCTTAAAAAATTAAATGTTAAATGTCACCTTAATTTTAATTTGCACTTTATACACAACTTTTTAAGTTATTCTTGAATCTCCTTAAGGAAGGACAGCTCTCAAAGACCGCTGCAGGTAGGTCATTCCAATCATTTATAGTTCTATTTAAAAATGAGAATTTACCTACATCCGTTTTCTGTTTCCTACATTTGATTTTAAAATCATGATCGTTCCTACCATAGTACGTTGGCTTTTCTAACCGAGCCGTTATGTCTACCCATGCTTTCTGACCTAGATGTGCTCTATACAATGATGTTATTCTAGTTTTCCTACGTCTGTTTTCCAAATATGAATGGGTTATTTGTGAATTCTACCATCGTCCTGGCTGGACAATGGCTGTTTTCACACAAAAAGTCTTTGGACTGTGGTTATTTTATGAAAGCCAATGAAATTTTCCACTCCTATAATATAGGATTATGGTGTCTTTTTTTTTCTAATTACTAATTGAATAGATGACCGCTACAATACTCTTACCACATGCTTAATACCTCAAATTTGCATTTTTTGGACTATGGTTCTGTTTTCAAAAAAACCCTTAAAATGTTATTTAATCGTCTCAGAGTAGACCAGGCGTATATAGGCTTAGCTGAAGGGAGAATATTAAATGAATAATAAAATTATCAGTCATTACTCATATATTTACAATATGAACATGCTATGAAAATACGCCAGGGGAATAAATTATTCTTACTAGATTTTCTATCGATATGGACAAATATCACGATCCTATTCGCAATAGTTACCGAATTAGAGAGTGTTAAATATTTGTGGGGGGGGGACTTTTTTTTCTAAGAAAACTATGAACTTTCCACCAATATGGTATTTCATTTTTGTTGCATAAAACATGAGTTATTCACTCTGAAATGCTGCAGGGTTATTTCTAGGGCTAGGATTCTGATTAAATTGCATCTTTTTTCTAGAAAGTCAGAAACATCGCTGCTTCAGTATTTATATGTTATGTGATAAACTGAGTGTTTTAAAGCATATTTCTTAAGGCATTTTTTTTTTATTTTTTACTTCTTACAGCTCATAAGAGCATTTTTTGTTTTATTCGGTCATTTTTTGGGTATTTTGATTTAATTTTGGCCGTAAATCCCCATCTATATATATAATTTGAACTGGTAATGGAAATTACGGGAAAACGGCTGGACGGATTTTAATAAATGACCCCTCATTTTGAAGCTTGGAACACAGAGTTTTTCGGAAAAGTAGTAGTTTTCAGTGAAATGTCAATTTTTAAACATATTTTTTCTATTTTCCAAAATCCATCTGTCGTCAGTTTTGAGAACTAGCTAATAGCATTCACGGCTGACTTGATATACCCTTTGCTTTTTTGTAAAGGAGAAGCGAAGCGAGCATCAAGTCGGCCGTGTTGCATTTCAGAGTAAAACAAAACACATACTACAGTAAACAATATTACACGAAGGCCATGATCTGCAAGAATGCTCACATATTTAGAGCTCAAATTAAATTGGTTATTAAAAACATAACTTGCTAAAAATAATTTACAGGTTCGATTCTGTGGTGTGTAATTTTCTGGGTACAGCTGTGTATTAGATATTAAAAACTACAAAACTTGAGGTGGTTTGATGACATTATTACCATTAGAAATGAAATATTATTGTAGTTAATGCCATGATGTGACTATTTTTCATTAATTATACATATTAATGCTATATTGATTATATTAAAGTGAAACGTTTTGGGGTTATATAAGTAGATGTAGAGAATAACTTAAATTAGATTTTGATTTCTATATTTTATTGAGTGGCGGCTATATAGTATATATAATATATGTTACTGAAAGCTATAAAACTTACGTAAGATAATATTATTAAAAATCAAATATTTTTATAATTATTAATCAAGTGAGGTTGGGTTTTTTTCATATATTTAATGGCGGTGTGGTATAGATATTTATATGCGTGGTTCTTTTCAGTATTGGCTCGAGAGAGTATCTTTCATTGTTATGGAAGCAAATAACTTTCAGAATGTCTGGTATTCTTCTTTGAAAATAAATCTGAAAAATTTTTATTTGAACGTCTAATGAACTTAGTTTGCAACATTTGCTGCAGAAGCCACTAGTTATTAATGTAAAATAATGTTTATTTCCTTTGATATTTCTCTACATAATTTTTCAATGAATACCCATTGTTTTGTATATTATTTTAATCGCTTTTCTACACAAATATTATCATTTTAACGTAGTACACCCCCATGTAATGGATCAGTCCAACCACCCCTTCAATATAGACTCCTCTATACCTGCTAGTTCCGAATAAGAGTGGCCTTGTGGTGGACTACATGGAATACATCAGGTAAAATAGTTTTACATCTTGATTACACAACTTTAAAAATAATTAATTAAAGTGTAGGCCTACTACTTAGAAAAATTATGTAAAATTAAATAAACAGGAATGTTGGTACTAGAATTTAATTTAATTACTAGTCTAAATATTAATATTTCTACTAAGCCAATTATGTAAGATCAGTTTTAGATTTTTAGTTCATAATTGCATTGTTTTAGGACATTTTTTAACGATTTATAGTTCATCAAAATCCTAGCCCTAGTTATTTCACTTCCACTCTGTATATGCACTCATTTTATGAATATACTGGCTTTACATAGTTTTTATTTTGACTCCATAGTCCACTCGCACATAACTCATATTGTGTAATAAATACATTGCAAATGGCCACAGAGTTTATTTATATTTTATATAATAAATGTTGTTTGAATTATTTCAGTTTAAGAGATATTCCCTATATTTAATATAATACATCTATTTTAAATGGCTCCGAGAACAATATACTGGCATATATCACGGTAGTTAATTCTTTCCAATCTATTGTAGCTTAAAATTAACTTTATTTGAATCGCGTTACATGCATGAAAGCGAACAGGTGGACAATAGAAAAGAAACTAACTCCATTTCCATTACGAAGGAAATAATTTCCGTTTTCAGAAAGCTCGGAAATTAACTTTAAATCGTAAATCAAGTTTTCACGCTACAGTAACCACAAAGAATACAGTTTTTAGTACATAAAGCAAGTTTACTGTGCATTAATGAAGTCTGTCGAGTGTTTTAAGTTGATTTCTCAATTTCACACGTGTACAAATTCTACCGCCATGTTACTATTTTCGCAACTAAGTCCATCGGATTTTGTGTCGTTGTTTATAAAGCCAGTAATTAACATTTTATCTGTATCCGCTTCGTGTAATTTATGCCAGTTTTAACTGCGTCAGCAGGGAGGTACAAATTACTCTCAGAATTCTTTTGGGATCACTGAAAACTGTTAGTCGCTAACAGAGGTCATTTGTCAACAAGTAATGAAACGTTGGGACGTTTTCATAATTGTTTAGTTAACAGTTAAATTGAGTGGACAGGAAGAGATTAATAGAATGACTAATATTCGTATAATATGTCGGTAATAATATAACTACTTCGATTGATAAAAATGACGTTGCTCTGTATAATAATAATAATAATAATAATAATAATAATAATAATAATAATAATAATAATATAGACATATGTGAGTAGGTATGGAAAAATTACTTAATCTTCACTCACTAAAAAAATTTAACCAAAAAGTATTTAAAAATAGGCTTAAGGACTTCACTAATAGACGGTAAATATTATACACATTCAGTCTTACTAGTAAACCGTGTATAGTTTTTATACGAGACTTATGCAGAGTTGAGACAGAAAACGTTACTAATAAACCGTGAATAAGCTATGGACGTATAAACAGGCTGTAACTGTACAATGTGAATTGCTTTGCAGTAGTTATATACACGAAACCCCTTGTTTAAGCGTTATATATAGAGAGAAAAAATGGCCGCCCCTCTAACAGCTGTTCGTATCGACTGTCATTTTATGATGATGGTTACCTTGTAACCACAGAAGAACAAATCAAAGATCATAGAATTATTAGAATAATATTGCTATAGCTTGTACTCTTTGACCAAAATGTAGTGTGGTAATCGATTAGAGCCAGTTGTACTATCGATATTTAACACGCCACACTAGAGCGCTCTACCGGATGCAATAGAGAACCTAAGATATTCTATTACCTTTCGTAACGAAGTAATGACAAAACTATGACGTAGCTGTGTAACAGTTATACTGTTATACACGACGTATGTAGTGATTATTAGTAAGGAATTTACACACGACTTATAAACGAGCTACTCATTGTATAAGTATAAGATAGTTAAACGTCTCTCTATAGAGTTTAAAGGGTGTAATTGATATTTTGTTATTTGAAGTGTTGTGTCAGTGAAAAAGTATGTTGTGTCAGTGAAGTGTGTTGTGTAAGTGAAGTGTCTTTATGCCAGTGAAGTTTTATAGTTTATAGTGGCAGTGCAAAGTATTTTAAAAGTGAAATATTTTTCAAGTGGTAGTGAAATCAGAGTAGAATCAGTGAAATGTGTCGTAGTTCCAATGCAGTGAGTGAGTTGACAGCGAAATGAGTGTAGTTCTAAAAGGTGCTTGTGCATGTATGAACATATACTCGTGGGTTTTAGTTCGAACTTAGGGCTAAGATACAAATTAGATTTACTTCAAATGTTATTTTAAGTGATCGTGCTTCATTTAATTTAGGATGCTCCCTATTGTTATTATTATTATTACTATTATTATTATTACTCACTTACTGGTTTTTAACGAACCCGGAGGTTCATTGCCGCCCTCACATAAGCCCGCCATCGGTCCCTATCCTGCCCAAGATCAATCCATTCTCTATCATCATATCCAACCTCCCTCAAATCCATTTTAATATTATCTTCCCATCTACGTCTCGGCCTCCCTAAAGGTCTTTTTTCCCTCCGGCCTCCCAACTAACACTCTATATGCATTTCTGGATTCGAGCATACGTGCTATATACCCTGCCCATCTCAAACGTCTGGATTTAATGTTCCTAATTATGTCAGGTGATGAATACAATGCGTGCAGTTCTGTGTTGAGTAAATTTCTCCATTCTCCTGTAACTTCATCCCTCTTAGCCCCAAATATTTTCCTAAGCACCTTATTCTCAAACACCCTTAATCTCTGTTCCTCTCTCAAAGTGAGAGTCCAAGTTTCACAACCATACAGAACAACCGGTAATATAACTGTTTTATAAATTGTAACTTTCAGATTTTTCGACAGCAGACTGGATGATAAAAGTTTCTCAACCGAATAATAACAGGCATTTCCCATAGTTATTCTGCGTTTAATTTTCTCCCGAGTATCATTTATATTTTTTACTGTTGCTCCCAGATATTTGAATTTTTCCACCTCTTCAAAGGATAAATTTCCAATTTATATATTTCCATTTGGTACAATATTCTCGTCACGAGACATAATCATATACTTTGTCTTTTCGGGATTTACTTCCAAACCTCTCCTTTAATTGCTTCCAGTAAAATTCCCGCGTTTTCCCTAATCGTTTGTGGATTTTCTCCTAACATATTCACGTCATCCGCATAGACAAGCAGCTGATGTAACCCGTTCAATTCCAAACCCACTCTGTTATCCTGGACTTTCCTAATGGTATACTCTAGAGCAAAATTAAAAAGTAAAGGTGATAGTGCTAATTAATTGTTATTAATAGTTAATTATTGTTATTATTAAATGTAATTATTTACCACTGCCACAGTACGAGCAAATGCTGGGTAACTTTCGGTGCTGGACCCCGGACTCATTTCACCGGCATTATCACCTTCATATCATTCAGACACTAAATAACCTAGATGTTGATACAGCGTCGTAAAATAACCCAATAAAAAAACACTGCCACAGGGTATATACTCATTTGTATTGTGAATAAATACACACAATACATACACACATAGATGAAACGAGGGAAATAGGACCTTATTGGACACCCTGTAGAGCAAAGTAGGTATTTAAATCCTGGACGCGATATTCCGGGGTGACAAGGACGCAGGCTGGTGGGGCCACCGCGCTCCTTACGGATGGCAAGGAAACTAATTACTACCCGAGATATTATGGAGAATTTATTAATTAACTAATTAGTGCTACCCAGGGTTTGAGCGCGAGTCTCTGGTATAATCTGTTTACTCTGAGAGGCGTTAAGTTATCTCGCCGCTTCACTCCCGCCGCCTCCTTAACGCGCAATCACAATTTCCAAAGTATTAAGGCGCCATCACTGAAGCCGGCTTGAATTGACGCCTGCCGCGGTAAAACTCAAGTGTGTGTACGTTAGAAAACAATTCCATGGCGAAACGCAATGTTACGTATCCGCAATCAAACGAAGTTAATATTCTTTCTTCCTTCGTTTCTTCACACCAACTCTACAATCTGTTATGATGACTACTACAGTATAGTCAGTTCAGAAAGTTTCCGGAATATATATTTTTCTTCAGTCAGATGTCCAGAAATCGACACGAAACAACTATGGAAATTGGTATGAGTGAAAGACAACTCAGGAGTACTGTACTTTGTAATTTGGAGAATGTATGTATTTATTTACACTGCAAGTGGGCAAGCAAGCACCCGGTGGCAGTGGTATACACAATATAAACAATACACAATACAATTATACAATACACAATACAATTCTATTACACAATACAATTATATATACAATACAATAAGAAAACACAATACAATTTAACACAATAATTACAATTAATAATAATACATAAAATAACCTAATTAATAAGTGAACCTAATTTTACAATACCACCTACATACGTATAGGCCCTACATAAGTTTCACATTGGTACTGATAATAGTCTTTCACTTTACTCTCATCTCACTCACTATAGCGGCACTATGACGCATTTCACTGACACTTTAGGACACATTTCACTGACACTATAGAACACATTTCACTGACACTATAGAACACATTTCACTGACACTATAGAACACATTTCATGATACTATAAATTATCACTGATCGGAACTATTCACTGCACTGTAAAACCATAACTTCACTGACTCACCTCGCTTCACTCATACAACAGTTCAAATAAGTCAAATAATTACACCCTCATGCATAATTATAAACAGAACTACATTTAAGCTAAACATTTCTAGTCTAAGACCCTCTTACACGCTATTTTTAAATAATTTACAATTCAAACCAAGGTAGTAACTCGTCAGGCTAAATAAATACATGTCACCTTAAAAAATTAAATGTTAAATGTCACCCTAATTTTAATTTGCACTTTATACATAACTTTTTAAAGTTATTCTTGAATCTCCTTAAGGAAGGACACCCCTCAAAGACCGCTGCAGGTAGGTCATTCCAATCATTTATAGTTCTATTTAAAAATGAGAATTTACCTACCTCGGTTTTCTGTTTCCTATATTTGATTTTAAAATAATAATAATAATAATAATAATAATAATAATAATAATAATAATAATAATAATAATAATGTTTTATTTTCGCTGGCATAGTTAAGGCCATAAGGCCTTCTCTTCCACTCAACGAGCCTTAATCAATACAATACATATTTAAATTACAAATATTTACACTGCACTTAAAAGGTTCTCCAGCATGATCGTTCCTACCATAGTACGTTGGCTTTTCTAACCGAGCCGTTATGTCTACCCATGCTTTCTGACCTGGATGTGCTCTATACAATGATGTTATTCTAGTTTTCCTACATCTGTTTTCCAAAGTTTCCCATTTAAGGTCTTTTATCGTAAAAGAATGAATTTGAAATCACGCAGAGGTGCTTTAAGCCCAGAATTGACACAACAGTACCGTGTCACCAGTCTCAGCTACGCATGTCAGCACGCACAATAGTCTCTGCAGCATTGTTGTATTGTTCTGCTAGTCCAGGTTCTCTATGAAATCTCTAAATGCTGAGGAGGCTATCTGCAGGGGACCTGGAAATTTCAGAGAGAACTTGGACTGGAACAATAGAATGCTTCACTGCTACACAGTTCATTGTGTTCTGTGACTTGTTGAGTGAACATAGGCAACTGGGTGATGTGGGGTCAATTCTGGGCCTGAAGCAGGTTGGCGTTGTTTTAAGTCCATTGTCCAAGTCCCTGTTATCTTTTTTTTTCTTCTTCTTCTTTATTACGCTAACATCTTGCACCTACACTACCGGTCAAAAATTTTCGATTAGCTATGAAAACAACTGTATACTTTATTTCAATGTACAAACACATCGGAGAAACTAAATAGACCAACAAAATAAATATTTTCTCTCTCTAGCATTATGATATGATAGAATATTCAAAACGAAATCCCTGTTTTAACCACAAATCCATAGTTGTGATGGTGATCGAAAACTTTTGACCGGTAGTGTACCACAGCTATCCACGTTGTTACGTGCCGATCTTATAGAATATTCAAAACGAAATCCCTGTTTTAACCACAAATCCATAGTTGTGATAGGTGATCGAAAACTTTTGACCGTTAGTGTACCACAGCCTATCCACGCTGTTACGTGCCGATCTTATAGAATATTCAAAACGAAATCCCTGTTTTAACCACAAATCCATAGTTGTGATAGGTGATCGAAAACTTTTGACCGGTAGTGTACCACAGCTATCTACGCTGTTACGTGCCGATCTTATAGAATATTCAAAACGAAATCCCTGTTTTAACCACAAGTCCATAGTTGTGATAGGTGATCGAAAACTTTTGACGGGTAGTGTACCACAGCTATCCACGCTGTTACGTGCCGATCTTATAGAATATTCACAACGAAATCCCTGTTTTAACCACAAGTCCATAGTTGTGATAGGTGATCGAAAACTTTTGACCGGTAGTGTACCACAGCTATCCACGCTGTTACGTGCCGATCTTATAGAATATTCAAAACGAAATCCCTGTTTTAACCACAAGTCCATAGTTGTGATAGGTGATCGAAAACTTTTGACCGGTAGTGTACCACAGCTATCCACGCTGTTACGTGCCGATCTTGTAAGCTAAGGTGTGATTAATGGGAAAATGATCATCACAGACTAAAAATTTGCTTTTTCTGTCCGATTCATGTTTTATTTCTGAGTAACATATTATATTGCTTCTTCAACTATGGTCCTAATCCCTTTCATACGATCTGAATTTTGGCGGACCCCTTAACACATTGTTGTACTTTCGTTTAGTACAAGATAAGAAGATTTATGTATGGTGTACCTCAGGGTTCTGTACTAGGTCCTGTGTTATTCTTTATATATATTAATGATTTCCCTCCTGTATTTGGGATGAACGCTTGTAGACATATACGTTTACAGATGATTTATCCATAAGTGTTACTTTACAAGAAGATAATACGCATTGAAACATCGTGCAATAGTAATGGCCTTACTTTGAATACTAGTAAAACAGAAAATGTAAAATTTAATTTCAATCATGACTCTTGTAGCTAAAATTATAAAATCTGTTAAGGTTCTGGGGATTCATCTTGAATCTAGCTTCGGTTAGCAAACTCATGTTAATATTATTGCTAATAAAATGAGTAAAAGACTAAGTTGAGTGTACTTAGGAGTAATATTTCTATAGAACCTTTAATAACTGTTTATTTCGGGCATATACACAGTCATATAAATTACGGGATTCTCTTCTGGGGTGACTGTGTTTCTTCTCATATAACTTAATTTTTATTTTGCAGAAGAGAGCAATTAGATTAATTTGTGGGGTGTCTACCAGAATTCACTGTAACCCACTCTTCATCCGATCTCAAATTCTTACTGTGTCTTCTATATATGTGTTGGCCTGTCTCTTGTATGTTAGGGATAATATTGATAATTTTCGTGTAAATTCGAGAATACATGGTTATAATAATAATAATAATAATAATAATAATAATAATAATAATAATAATAATGATGATTTATTTTAGCTGGCAGAGTTAAGGCCGTAAGGCCTTCTCTTCCACACAACCAGCAAAAAGTGTATATACATATGCATGAACTTACAAAGAATTCAACAATTTGATTTAGATGAGAGTTACATGTATACAAGAGTTATTTACGAATTAAACAACAAAATACTATGAACTACTAATTAAACACTGAAATAAACTGCGTAGCAGAATTAAACTAAAATACATAGAATGTAAATATATTTCAAATTATATTAGATAATAGAAAGAGATTATTATGAGACAATTTTGAAAATGCAGCACAATCAGGATGATGTCTAAAGAAAAAAAGCAACAGTGTAGTCAGTAATATTTTAAATCAGTATGATTGGAGTGAAATGCTAATAAGGTTATCTTTTAAGCTGTTCTTAAAGGTGTTTGTTGTCTTGCAGCCCCTAATACTTTGTGACAAGGAATTCCATTGACGCGAGGTGGATATTGTAAAAGATGAGGAATAACAAGATGTTCTATGAAGAGGTATATTTAGCGTGCCACAGATAAGTGATCTGGTATTTACGTCGTGGTTAGAGTATAGATAAGAGAAACGAGACGAAAGGTAATTTGGTGTTGAGGTGTGCAGAATTCGAAAGAGTAAAGACAAAGAGTGTAAAGTTCTGCGTTCTTTAAGTCGGAGCCACGAGAGACTTGCGAAGGACGGTGATATGTGATCATATCGTCGGATGTTGCACACGTATCTGATGCACATATTCTGAGCTCGCTGTAACTTGACTGACAGTTCAGAACTTAGATCACTTAACAAAACGTCACAATAATCGAAGTGCGGCATTACTAGGGTTTGTACTAGGGTAAGTTTTAGTTGCTGGGGCAAGAAGTTTCTCAAGCGACTCAAAGAGTGAAAGGAGGAACAGATTTTCTTTATCGTTTCTTTAACTTGAAAATTCCAACTTAGATTATTATCAAAAAAGAAGCCAAGATTTTTTACGACAGATGAATAAGGGATTAGCGTGTTGTTAAGGGTAACAACTGAAAGATTACTGTTATTAAGGGAGTTAACTACACGCTTATGTCCAATAATTATGGCTTGAGTCTTACTTGGGTTAAGTGCGAGTCCGAAATTGGCCGCCCAAGTGGAGACAGTGGCTAGGTCACAATTTAACTTGTCAATCGATTCATTGATCGTATTGGGTCTGGAATGTATGTAAAGTTGTAGGTCGTCGGCATAGAGGTGATATCGGCAATACTGTAAGTTCTTTGATACGTCATTAATGTAGATAGAGAAAAGTAGTGGTCCTAATACGGAGCCCTGCGGCACTCCCGCCTTTGTGTATCGCCATTGGGAGAATTGATTATCAAGTGAAACACACTGTTGGCGGTCCCGTAGGTAGGAGTCCATCCAGCTCAAGGTATTGTCTGATAGGTGCAAAGTTTTCATCTTTGCAAGAAGCAAGTCGATATCAACAGAACCAAAGGCATTGCTGAAATCGAGAAGAGTTAGTGCCGTTACTTCACCCCTATCCATAGCTTCACGGATGTCCTCGGTCACTTTAAGTAGGGCTGTAGTAGTGCTGTGTCCATGCCTAAAACCCGATTGATAGTCATCGAGGAGTTTGTGTTCGTCGAGATAGTTCGTAAGTTGTCCGTGTACAATATGTTCTAATGCTTTTGAAAGAGTGGGAAGAATTGATATCGGTCTGTATTGGTTTACTACCCGTAATAATTCAAATTTGCATATGAATAAATGTAACTACAGTTCGACTCAAGACAGTTTCTTGTATATGTCCATTAAGGGGAGGCAGAGGTGAAATTTTCGAACAAAACTCAAGAAAAAATGAAAATTTAGTTTCTTCCATTTTTATTATCTTTATTTTCATATCCCGATGTTAGTTTTTGATTTTGTGCCCTTAAAAGTATGAAATTAAAACCAAGATAACTGAATTACTATATTATTCCCATAATAAACTAATACTTATCATTATTTATATACCTTCTCTGAACATATAAATAAAAAGAAATATTGAAAATTTCTTACAATATGGTGCATGGAGCATTTTATATAAAACGATATAAAGTTTTATAAAATTATTAATATTTACAGAACTATTGTACTTAGAAAGTTGAAACTTGGTATGTCCATTACTAATAACACACTTAGTATCCATGATCAATTTCAAACAAATCGGATAAATTTTGTGGATTTTGAAATATTCACCTCTGCCTCCCCTTAAATTATTGAATAGTCTACCGAATGGCAGTAGAAGTTTTCCGATTCTAACATTCAGGAGAAGAATCAGGACTGTTTTATCACATACCCCTCTTTACAAAATTAATGAATTTTGTGACTTAATCTGGTAATCTGATATGTGAACGACATGAAAAAGTATTACCTGCCGCCTACGCTACTGTCCTAGAGTGAGTACAAATACCAACTTAAGAACGAGAAAAACTATACAGTATATCGGACAAAAGTTTTGTGTACTTACCTGATAGACTGATTTACATTTTGATCCATCTTAATAATTGTCTTTGACACTGCACTCAATTCATTAGCGAGATTGGGATCTTTGTTTATAATTGTACCTCGCTAACGTTCTTCCTCTAATAATCTCTTTCTCTCCGTAAAAATAGAGATAATTTTCGATAAAATTTCAACAGTTCACTTCCGATCCTCGGGTTGAAATAATCATCCCTCCACTTCGCTGTTTAATGGTATTCAGAGCGGCGGTTTCAGATATCAGGAAAGTAAATTGCGTACAAATCAGAAAGCCTCCCTTTCTGCTCGATCTGCTGTAAATTTTTGAGGACTTAACATAGTATTCGGTTACACCAAGAGCAGTATTTTATTACGTACTTCATCTCGACAGATCACGGAATTGATTGTGAATTACATTCATCTTCATATTCGTTTCTGGGTATAAGAATCTTAACTGAAATGAGGTAGAAACGATTATTGGATGACTTTGATTTAGCGAAGTCTTTTCTTCCTTCTCTCTATTCTTTCTCCCCCTTTTTCATCGATATATTTATTTCACTCTTTATTTGTTCTCTGTTTTATTTCTCAATTTCATGTTATCCATCTCACAATGTTACAAAATTTTGATTTAGAGATAATTGCTAAAATAGTTACCTGTGTACATTTCCAGGATCGTCCACACCTGTGGAGTAACGGTTAGCGCGTCTGGCCGCGAAACCAGGTGGCCCGGGTTCGAATCCCGGTCGGGGCAAGTTACCTGGTTGAGGTTTTTTCCGGGGTTTTCCCTCAATCCAATACAAGCAAATGCTGGGTAACTTTCGGTGCTGGACCTCGGACTTATTTCACTGGCATTATCACCATATCATTCAGACGCTAAATAACCTAGATGTTGATACAGCGTCGTAAAATAACCCAATAAAATAAATAAAAAATAAAAATTTTCAGGATCTTCGAAGAAGTGGTTTTGAAGCCGTCACCATTCCTTACAGTGTATCTTTCAAGTAGGCAGTGTTTTCTTAACCAGTGACCCAACCATTTTCTTTTCTGATCGGTTTCAGCATTATTCTTTCTTCACCCACTTTTTCTAGCTCAGCTTGATTTCTTATTCTGCTGTAATGTCCATGTTTCTGCCCCATACAATACCACACTCCACACAAAGCACTTCACTAGTCTCCTTCTTAATTCTTTCTCCAGAGGTCCGCAGAAGATGCTCCTTTGTTTATCAAAAGCTTCCTTTGCCATTTCTGTCCTCCTTTTGACTTACCGGTGTACATTTTCAGGATCTTCGAAGAAGTTATTTTGAGCAACCTGTCACCATTCCTTCCAGTGGATCTTTCAAGTAGGCAGTGTTTTCTTAACCAGTGACCCCAACCATTTTCTTGTTCTCTTCCTGATCGGTTTGAGCATTATTCTTTCTTCACCCGTTCCTTCTAGCACAACTTGATTTCTTATTCTGTCGAAATATCCACGTTTCTGCTCCATACAATGCCACACTCCACACAAAGCACTTCACTAGTCTCCTCCATACTTCTTTCTCCAAAGGTCCGCAGAAGATGCTCTTTTCCTATTAAAAGCTTCCTTTGCCATTGCTATCCTTCTTTTGACTTCCTGGCAGCAGCTTATGTTACTACTTAAAGTACATTGCAAGTAGGTCTATTTCAATTTGGTGACTTGTTCTAATGCCTCATTTCGTATCCGCACGTTCCCCTTAATTATTTTTCTTCCAATAACCCTGGTCTTCGTAGAGTTTGCATTTAACTTCATCCCATACTGCTCACAGCTGTCATTTATCGTAAAGTAATATTTTCATATTATCTATTAATAATCTTACCTTTTTGCGTTTCTAATTCACTGTGGGCTAAAGCAAGGAGATGCACTATCACCTTTACTTTTTGACTTTGGTCTAGAGTATGCCATTAGGAAAGTTCAGGATAACAGAGAGGGTTTGGAATTGAACGGGTTACATCAGTTGCTTGTCTATGCGGATGACGTGAATATGTTACGAGAAAATCCATCAACGATTAAGGAAAACACGGGAATTTTACTGGAAGCAAGTAAAAAGATAGGTTTGGAAGTAAATCCCGAGAAGACAAAGTATATGTTTATTTCTCGTGACGAGAATACTGTACGAAATGGAAATATAAAAATGGCTAATATATCCTTTGAAGAGGTGGAAAAATTCAAATACCTGGGAGCAACAGTAACAAATATAATGATACTCGGGAGGAAATTAAACACAGAATAAATATAGGTAATGCCTGTTATTATTCGGATCAGAAGCTTTTATCATCTAGTCTGCTGTCAAAAAACCTGAAAGTTAGAATTTATAAAACAGTTATATTACCGGTTGTTCTATATGGTTGTGAAACTTGGACTCTCACTCTGAGAGAGGAACATAGGTTAAGGATGTTGAGAATAAGGTACTTATGAAAATATTTGGGGCTAAGAGGGATGAAGTTACAGAGAATGGAAAAAGTTACACAACACAGAACTGCACGCATTGTATTCTTCACCTGACATAATTAGGACCATTAAATCTACACGTTTGAGATGGGCAGGGCATGTAGCACGTATGGGCGAATCCAGAAATGTATACAGAGTGTTAGTTGGGAGGACGGAGGGGAAAAGACGTAGATGGGAGGATAATATTAAAATGGATTTGAGGGAGGTGGGATATGATGGTAAAGACTGGATTAATCTTGCTCAGGATAGGGACAGATGGCGGGCTTATGTGAGGGCGGCAATGAACCTGCGGGTTCCTTAAAAGCCAGTAAGTAAGTAGTAATCCTACCTTTTAAGTTTTAGTACGCAGTGAGTCGTGTGATAGGATTTCTAGGTAAAAATTCAGACAACAAACTTCTGGAAGTGACGGCTATAGTAATGTAGGGATTAGAACGAAGCGCCGTGAAGAATATACGCTTTCTATATGCTGACATTATAGAATTAGCCACTGCCAATGCAACATATTTCACGTGAGCTAATTTGTTCAAGCAATGATGCGCGTAAATTATACATTTGTTTCGGATTAACTACTGTATAATCCATATAGATGTAGAGTGCTTAGCAACATCATTGCATGGGCGGTCGGTTCACAGAATTATTGGCAGGAAAACCAAAGCGATGATAGTCAGAGTGGTTTTTAAATTTTGGGTTTGTAAATGTTTATAAAGCCCCGAAACTCGAATTGCCGTATGACAGAGATACCTACGTAGATAAACGGAGGCTTGAAAATGGTTGCCCTTATTGTTTAGGTAGTTCAAACATGTGGTATGCCAACTGTAGCTCAGTTTGTTAGTGAACTGCTATTACACCAAACCAGAGAAACTTTCTATTGCTAGTAGGAATTATGATTTGAAGGATTCGTAACAAGCTCTTTTTTTACGGTGATGGGTTGTTAGCCCTTCGCCCAACCCCCAAGCTGGAGGACCACCCCTCATCGGCTGTCCGCGACTGCTTATTCAATATATTCACAACTACCCTCCATATCTGGAGGCCGTCTCCTCTATCCGCAACCTGAGGACGCTCCATGCCGTGGTGATAGGGACCCACAATACATGGATAGGGACCAATGGCGGGCTTATGTGAGGGCGTCAATGAACCTCCGAGTTCCTTAAAAGCCAGTAAGTAAGTAAATAAGTAGGAATTATGATAGGCCTAATCTTGGTCAAAAAATGGACTGTGGAAGGCTTTTGTATCCAAGTATATGTCGGATTTCTTTAATTTAAAAATGTTACAAAGAAGTTATCTACAGAATAAATGTACATTTCGTAATAAACTAGGTATTCAGAATGTCAGAAGCATCGACAAATTATAAATGGAATTGCATACACGTAAGAAATTGAGTTAAATAGAATATTCAAGGCATTTATTCCTCCTGTTTTGGAATACACGACTAAAACTTCTGATCACATGTAATAGATTGATCAGTCTAATGTGCTTTCAAGACAACAACTTTTATCAATTAAACTATACTGCCATCTAGCGACTGCAAAAGAAGTCACATTACAACTCTGATAGAATTGCACGGAGTAATAGCTTGACGTGCGACTCATGACAGGGAGGACTTGGCTGTGAGATCAAACTGCGCATGCGTGGACTTCATTAATAAAACTAAACTAACCAATATATATTATTGAATGTACCGAAGTACATTAAATAATATATATGATATGCGTAAATCACTTCGTGATTTAAGACGGCGCTTATTCCGTCGGATCCCGGCCAACTAGTCACTCATAACGAGTGCACCTCAGCACATGTGTGGACTTCAGTCCTACGTTCATAGACATCTATGACGTAGTGCAGAGGGCGGCCACTAGAGGGAACCCAAGAGTTGGAACTTAAACTCAGACGATTCTGTCCGGCGCCGGGGTGGGTATCCGGTGTGGCTTAGTGGATAAAGCATCAGCACGTAGAGCTGAAAACCCGGGTTCAAATCCCGGCGCCGGAGAGAATTTTTCTCCTTTCCATTACTCTTTCATCGCATGATGATGCAGAATATCTGCATTGAAATATCATATGTACTTCGGTACATTAAATAATATATATGATATACGTAAATCACTTCGTGATTTAAGACGGCGCTTATTCCGTCGGATCCCGGCCAACTAGTCACTCATAACGAGTGCACCTCAGCACATGTGTGGACTTCAGTCCTACGTTCATAGACATCAATGACGTAGTGCAGAGGGCGGCCACTAGAGGGAACCCAAGAGTTGGAACTTAAACTCAGACGATTCTGTCCGGCGCCGGGGTGGGTATCCGGTGTGGCTTAGTGGATAAAGCATCAGCACGTAGAGCTGAAAACCCGGGTTCAAATCCCGGCGCCGGAGAGAATTTTTCTCCATTCCATTACTCTTTCATCGCATAAACTAACCAAACCTAATATAATCAAATAATTTTATTTAGAGTTCAGTCTAATTGACATATCAGTTTAAAATCAATAACACTTACAAATGTAAATGATCATTGCATATTATAAAATTGAAATGCAAACGTTTTCGCCCGTGGGCATCATCAGGCATTTGACTCACAATATCTTTTACAATTTTTCATAACTTTGCTGTGAAATGCGTACCAGATAAATTGATATTTACAATCTTGTGTATATTAATAAACTACTGTTTACATGGTTAACTCTATTATATATAACAATCTGAAATTTAAATGAGTACAGATATTAAAATTATATGTGATAAAATTGTAACTAAAATGTTGTGTTGCTCTTATATTTCTTAATTATAACATTGTGATCACTAAAACATAATAGAGAAGCTTCACCCCCAACGCCTGAAAAAGAATAGCGAAAGTCTTCCATAGGGTAGGGTGGGGTTAGTTGAATCAAGGGGCTAGTAGGATCAATTTAAGTATTTGGCCTACTGCGCACAAACTTTTGCACATACAGGCAGCCATTACCAGTGAGAACTTGTACAGATCAGTTGGCCGTGTTGTTCAAGCGTTTTTAAGTGATTACATACATTTTCCAAGCTTCAGGAGAATTTTAAAGACATTTAAGTAAGTGTCATTTGCTTTGTTTTTAACGCCATACAATCTTCAAACGTTAGTAAATGAGGCTTAGTGTTGAAATTATGTAGTTATTCCGTATAACCTATCTGTTGTCAAGTAGCATACCTACTACTCCATTCGTTATTTTACGGTACAACTAGCGCATTCTGTTGCGAAACATAGGAACTACGTAAGTTATACGTAAATTCAAAGGATGGGGTTAGTTGAATCATTTTTATTGGGGCTACTTGAATCACATGGAAAATATGATAAAAGTTACTTTTATTAGTTTAAGATGGTAAGAAAATATAAACGGAAAGAAGCCTATTTACACTGGAAGGAGGAAGATTTACGGCAAGCTATATCCAGTGTTCGTAATGAACAGTTAAGTATTCGTGGGCCTGCAGAAATATTCAAAATTTAAATTTACGACCCTCCAGAGACGCGTCCGGAAAGCTAGAAAATTTCAAGAAACTGGAATGAGGGCACCTGTTAAGGAATCAAGAAACCAATCCACAAAAGGTAAGAAGATGGATTGAAAAAAAAATAGCAGTTCAGAATGAAGAATCATCGCAAGAAATGACTGAAGATGACAGTGAACCACATGGTATTTGCGGGGTCAATTATTTTAGTAAGAATTCTTTCACAAAAGGTGACTGGATAAGATGCCAGTCATGCAAAACCTGATACCATGAAATGTGCGTATGAACAGCCGGACGAAAACAATTTACTTGTGGAAAATGTGTTTAATTCGCCTAGATTGTAAGTATTTTCATGTCCCGAGTTCATAATATTTATATTATTGTGATTTGATTAGTTTATAACATTGTGGGTTTGCATTTCAGTACAATGTTGCAACAGAACATGTAATCCAAATAGCCCCACTGCTGATCCAAATTACCCCACCTTTTGTGAAAAATCAATGTTTTGACATGTTCTACAATATCTTGTTTATCTTGGAATATGCCCGCTTATGGAAAGTAGATTTGCTATTTTTTAATAGAAAACATCACTGCAATGTAAAATGATATTCCAATTTTGAAAATGGGAATTCTATACCTGTGAATTGAGACTGAAGTAAAATTGATTCAATAGCCCCACCCTACCCTATCATTGCATGCAGTGGCGGCTCCTGCGTATTTCTTAAGAGGAGGAAAGAAGTTAACAGTACGAAATGACACCTTCTTGAATGAAACATGTCACAAATTAGCCTACATGCATACATGTAAGACCAGGTAGTGTTGGGGTTGGCTTTCCCTTCTGTATAGCAATAATCTGTTCTTGTAAACTGAGTTTCCTAAATTGTCCAAAATATATTATGATTTCACTTCCATTCATTGTTGAATAATTGCACAATTTAACAATTACAAGGAAATTCATGACCTCGCAGCATTTTTCACGCACACTACAGCATCACACGTGTTGGAAGAGACTAGCTACTAACACGTAATCGGAACCGTTTTACGGGATTGGGAATGGGAAATAATCTGAGGAAAACGAGAACACTGCACCCACCCACGTGGTCTGTGTTGCCACATGTACATTTTACAAGTTCAGTATCACATGGTTTTGAAGAATGTCAGTTCTTGTAAAGTTATACTACCACTAGTGTTCAAGCTGCCGGTGGCCGATTAATTTTTTATGTTAAAAATGATGTAGTTTGGAGTACCTACTTTCAATTTCAAATATAGTGTATTTGTACAAAACTGACAACTTGGCTGGATATCCACGTACTCTGGCTTGCTGTACGACCAGTCAGTTTCAATTTCCCGCCCATGCGCTGATTCCGAGGAGGATCTCCTCCCTATCCATTCATTTACGTGCTTAAAAATTCTGCTTCCTTCTCTGGCCGCTAGTGCGCTGTTGTCTATGTGTGTTAACCGCAGTAAAGGAGGAATGGATTGACTTTCCTCTACACAAACAATCTCGCATCTTTCTCACAGTTTTCTAGCGCGCGTCGTTTAAAACTCGATCAACCGAGGTTCTCTTATAGCTGTGAACTTAAAAATTATCGAATCTTCCTCGAATTTCCAGGCACATATTTTATTTGGTATTTACTTTCAAAAAAAGGAAAATGTGAGGAGGACGTTCCTCCCTTCCCTCCCCCGAGGAACCGCCACTGATTGCATGTACAGTCAGATAAAAAATTAGTCATGCTTCGTACAATATTATCGCAAAATTAAAAATGGTTTGAAAGAATTTAGCAACAGTTATGCTTAAAATTATCCGTTTAATCAGGTTTCTTTACCTAAATGTTGCCCAAAAATGATTCCGTTTTCGCGTTAGGCAGTTTTCCGTTTTTATTTTATTATTTTACATAGGAAATCATTCCGTTCCGAAATCTTTTTTTTTTTCTTGTGCAGGCTTCCTTTTCATAGAGGGTACATTTTAGTAAGGTTTTACTGCATTATAAAGTGTAATAAATGTATGTATCCTATCAAAATATTGAATGTAAAGAGAACATTAATGTATCTCATTGAATTAATGTCTGGAAACTTTGGATTAAAAAAATATTACGCATAATTGTTAAGTTTGAAGTTAGCCTCGAAATGAACGTAGGAATATGCTGCATTTAATAAATAATTACAAGTTAGGAAGCCAGTAGATGGGTTACGTGAAAGCCTGCACAGGTGAAACGGAGTAATAAATTAGAAAATCAGTATAAATTTAAGTTCCCCAGCAGGTTGTTAGTGAAATTGCGTTAATCCTACAATCAGGCTTGCCCATTAGGGCCCGGTACTAGAATTCCAAGCATTAAACCACATCTCGGAGAGAATGGGGGCAGCTTGTGTGTGTATAATGGGACCGACTATTCATTAAGCAGTTTCATATTGTCCCAACTTGAGTGGGAAGTGCGCAAGGTGGGTTTGTTGCCTTACGAGAAAGTTTCTACCACTGGATTCCAGCAACACGCCAGCCCTTCTGGTCGGATAGGCAGCAGGTCCTTTTCTTGTTCAAATATCCCAGTGTAAGGTTCATTGTAGCGGACGTCCAGTAGTAAATTACACACAAGACGAGGTTTTCTTGTGCGGACATGTGGACAACGTCAGCAAACACTGTAGTCCTTCATTTAAACCACAACACTTAAAAATTGTTGTACAGACTGTTAAGATTGTATTGCATTTTTCGTTTTATGACGTCAGTTTGCCAGTTACACAAAATGTGAAATAAGAAATGAAGGGAACATTTAAAAAGTGTGCAAGACTGCCAAGAATCCTTACTCTATAACAGGCCTGCAGAACTCACAAATAGGGGAAATATGACGTCAGCCTCACTCCACTTCTATTGGGGATGATCGACTTCCGTAGTCGACCTGGTTGGCAAGTTGGTATAGCGCTGGCCTTCTATGCCCAAGGTTGCGGGTTCGATCCCGGGCCAGGTCGATGGCATTTAAGTGTGCTTAAATGCGACAGGCTCATGTCAGTAGATTTACTGACATGTAAAAGAACTCCTGCGGGACAAAATTCCGGCACATCCGGCGACGCTGATATAACCTCTGCAGTTGCGAGCGTCGTTAAATAAAACATAACATTTTTAACATTTTTTACTTCCGCCGCGAGAATGAATGTTGATGCAGCCGAGCGTAACTAGAACGCCAGGACCGCAAAGGTAGAGAAGGTGGGTGGGGTAAGAAAGGGGAGGAAAGAAGTCGCTCTGAGGAGCTACAGTTCTGCAGATCTGCTCTATAACAACCACTTGGGAAGACAGGATACAGAAGTGGACATAGATCATCAATATATCATCATCATATTAGCTGTCTGCAAGCCTCCAGAGAGGTATTTTCGGTATTTTTATCCCTTTTACTTCGCATATTAATCATAATTTGACTTTTCGTAATCACATATTTAATATAACAAATAATGTTTTCAGAAATCTGCGATTTATTATTAGAAATTCAAAAAAATTACAAAGCACTACGTCTTTGACATTATTTTTTCATTCTCATGTTCGCGGTAAATTAGAATATGCCTCAGTAATTTGGTCACCCGCTTGTAAATCACATACCAATCAAATTGAAAAAATTTAAAAACGATTCTCAAAATATCTTTATTTTAAAAAATATCATAATTCTGCCTTCCATAACAAAATTTCGTAAAACAGTCTACTTGCTGAATTTAATTTAATGTCTTTTACAGGAGAATGGAGAAAGTTACAGACCACAGAACTGCACGCATTGTATTCTTCACCTGACATAATTAGGAATTTTAAATCCAGACATTTGAGATGGGCAGGGCATGTAGCACGTATGGGCGAATCCAGAAATGCATATAGAGTGTTAGTTGGGAGGCCGAAGGGAAAAAGACCTTTGAGGAAGCCGAGACGTAGATGGGAGGATAATATTAAAATGGATTTGAGGGAGGTGGGATATGATGATAGAGACTGAATTAATCTTGCATAGGGACAAATGGCGGGCTTATGTGAGGGCGGCAATGAACCTCCGGGTTCCTTAAAAGCCAGTAAGTAAGTAAGTCTTTTGCCAGTCGTACATTACTTGCTGAGTAACTTTCATTGTATAAAATATTCAACAGTCTACTGGAAAACAGCGAAATATTATCACAAATCCAGCTTAACGCTAGAACATCTGCTCTGCCCCTGGTAGAGGGGCAGAGAAGGCCTGACGGCCTTATCTCTATCAGGTTAAATAAATAAATCTTTAATCTTTAATCTTAATCTTAACATCGCATTTAAGAAATCGTGAATTGTTATTTTATATAAAAAATCCAAACATTTCAGCACATAAAAATTCACCAGTGATAAAAATGTGTTCAAAATTCAATGAAATACGTAAAACATGGGATCTAGATTTCAGCATTTCTTACATGAAATATAAACATTTTATTATTAATATAAATAGGGTATAGATTTTAAATAGTATTGCTATCTATTTATTACTTTGTAATTTGTCATTTATAGCCACATTTTACACCTTTGGTTAAGATATCTATATTTATCTATTCTTCGTCCTTCTTTATTTTGTATTTTTCATTTATATCTGTAGCTGTATATTTTATTTACGTAGTATGTGTCTGTTTTTTTCATTTTTCATTTATATTAATAATTAAATAAATACATGAGTGAGTGAGTAAATAACTAAATAACTGCATTAATTAATTAATATCGTAACTGGCTTGCAATTATATTATACATTCTTATACATCCGCGATCTCCAGATTTCAATCCTGCCGACTTTTGGTTGTGGGGTTACCTTGAGAAAAGAGTTTTCCTGACACATCCAACAACCCTACTGCAACTGAAAGATGCCATCTCGCAAGAAATTGCGAATATTCCAAGACATTATCTGCAAACTGCTGCGCATGGTGTCCCAGACAGAATTCTGTAGGTTGAACAAGAAAACGGCGGACATCTTCCCAATGTTTTGTAAACCCCATTGTTTGCCCAACACTTTGATGTTCTTGTTTTTTTCCTATCTCAAATATTATAATATTTATAGCGGTTTAATGTTTGAACTGACTTTTGAAATACCCTATACATACATACATACATACATTCATACATACACACACACAATGCCAGGTAATCTAGGGCGAATCCTCGGCATCATCTCGCTATCACCAATCTCATTGACGCTAAATAACCTCGTAGTTGATACAGAATCGTTAAATAACCAACTAAAATAAAAATACATACATACGTAAGCGCATAATAGAGCCAATGAAGATGAAGAGGGAAGAAATCATATGTATAGGCCTAATTAAATTACAGTTCTGCTAATAAAATCCCTTATACAGACTTTTAATTGTCTTATAGCCTATTTACACAATGAATAGCTCGTTTATAAGTCTATGTAAATTCCTTACTATAATCACTACATACATAGTGTATAACAGTACAACTGTTACACAGCTACGTCATAGATTCGTCATTACGTAATAAAATAATTGAGGTTCTCTATTGCATCCGATAGTCGCGCTAGTGTGCCGCGCTAAGTATCGATAGTACAACTGAGCCTGATCGATTACCACGCTATATTTTGGTCAAAGAGAACAGCTTTTGCAATGTTATTCTAATTATTCTATGCTCTTTTGTTTGTTCTTCTGTGGTTGCAAGACAACCATCATCATAAAATGACAATCGATATGAACAGCGACATAAGAAATTGAAAACAATAATACAATTAAATTTCAAAGACCTCCCGAATGTTAACCATGAGAGCGCGGCGATAATATAATAGTACATTATGCAACGAGCCTATAATGATAGTAATTAAGAAGCGAGTATGGATGTTTATGAAACGAGCGCGAGCGAGTTTCATAATTTTCATACGAGCTTCTTAATTACCATTATAGGCGAGTTTCATACGACTTTTTATGCTCGACCATATTTCTAACTTGAAATTATTCAGATGTATACATTTTATTTGTATCTGACAAGATCGGAAGTGACCTTGTTCTAGGTCGTGAATTGTGAGATGTGCGCAGACGCGAAAGTATTGATTTTTTCCGACTAACAATGTCATAGACCTTGTGTAATCCCGTTAAACTTGGTATAAACTTGGTTATTGAATTCGACATTGAAAAACGAGATGACAAATTGAATTTATTTGAATATTATTTACAATTAACGCTAATTATTATAGTAACAGAACATAACCTTCTGCGACAGTATTGGATTTCCAGCCTCCGTGACTTTTCGCTAATTCTCTTTCGATTGCATATCCGAGAATAATCGATACTTGCGGTTTTATAGCGGTACAAAGCTGACTCGTTATTGGCTGAACACCTGTAAGCTGAGTTGTCATTGCCTGAAAACACCTGTACTTTAATGACATGCATTAAAGGACTGCTACCAGGTGTATAATTACTACATTTCGGCATGGTCGAGCATAAAAAATCATACACTGTTTATTAGTGAGAAGACCGTTAACGTATATATGTGGATAATCACAAATAAGTAAATGTGTAAATGAGAATGAATATTGAGTGAATGCATGCATGAATGAATGAATAGAATGAAAACATAAGTGTGAAAATTAAAATGAGGTAGTTGAATAGAAAGAAAGAAAATAAAGAAGGAATGAGTAAAATGCAAAAATCTCTAAAGTCAAGTGTACGAACCAACTGAAGAATAAGAAGTTACAGAGGCTGCGTGAATAGAGTTCGATCCTTAATTGCTACCCGTCGTTTCATACTAACGAAAATAAATGTCGGCAATCAATCCGAATGTGTTGTGGTAGAGAGCTAAGATGAATTACCCTCTGAGAGGTCTGACCACAGACATAGCAATCCATTTGCAAGTCCAATAGCAACCATTCATCTTCCATAGCAGACACGAGTTTCCCACTCCAACTTGAACAGAATGTCGAGGCATGAACCACTTTGATATGAAATCTGTTGTACACGGGACAACTGCAGTCAACTTTGATCCCACGCACAAGGCTTTATAAAAGAAGTTGGAACAAATATAATTACAGACTTTCCCGTTACTGATGATTTAGTGTGAAACAAGCACTGCGAATTTGAAAAAAGTTATATTTTTGAAATTATCAACAGTAATCTCACTAGAGGTTTTGATTTATCTAGAGAAAATCAAAACTCGAGTGGGATTTAATTGACTATTACACGATTAGCAGAAAGTATATAAAGATTAGAAGAAATAAAGTACTCAAATACAATAAAATATTAATTGACACGAAAATACAACTGTCTTCAAATGTATTATTGTACCAACTCATCATTACGCTAGATGGCAGTAGCTGTTTTCTTGTTATCAGTTGTGCCAATTATGGAATCTTCATTGAACTTTGTGGACGGTTACTAGTCAAGAAGGCTTTGTTGATTCAGTTTCATTTTTATTAAAACATTTGTATTCCACTTCAATCATCTGGATCCCAGTAGTCAACGTTACTTGACAGATGATTTTCAATAAATCTTAGTATTAAACAATCTCTGATACGTGACTATCCATAATATCATATAACAGAAGCTATAACAAACATAACCTAAATAATATAAACGAGCGTTAGAAAAGTTTTAATTAGGAATGATGAAATAAACAAGAAACGTTTTAATTAACGATGATGAAATAAAAAATAAACATGAATAATTTTAAAAGAAACAATTATTGAAAGTGCAATTTTCAAATTTCAATGTTTTAGTGGTTGGTGGTTCAGTTGATGTTATATTGGACGTGTGCGTAAAAGAAATGGAACTCGTTGATGTACATGGTGTATCCCTCAACTTATTCAGGATTTCCGAATGGTGCTCTTCATTTATTTGTAAATAGGATTTCAGGGAAAATGCATAACTATGACCAGTGATATTTATTAATTTTTGTTCTTGAATGCCAATGCGAGTCATATTTGAAACTGCTGTGCATCGACTGGAATGGTTTGTAATTTTCTGTTTTTTTTTTTTTTTTTTTTTTTTTTTTTTGACGTCCAGACCAGTGCAGTTTGAAATGTTGGCAAACAAAGAAACAAATGCTAGGGTAGTGATAAAAATAAACAAATGCTAGGGAGGCGATGAAATTAAACAAATGCTAGGGACGCGATGAAATTAAACAAATGCTAGGGACGCAATGAAATTAAACAAATGCTAGGGACGCGATAAAATTGTGCGATAAGCAGCCATGATTGGTTGAAAGACGTCATTTCGTACCGTTTTATTGGTCAAAAGTAGTATGACGTAGTAAAGTTGTAATAGTCATTATAAAATTATTATCTCATGTTTTGCACTCATCAATTCATGTACCAATTTGGGAGTATGAGAGTCTATTCCCTCTCAATGTACAGTAGTAATATGTATTTAGGCTACCTTATATTTACAAGCGCAAGAGTTTTAATCTGATGGAATTAGAATTCTGAAAATACCCGAAACATTTTCTCTCGTTTTTAATGTCGTGTATACCAGTATTTTCCTGTCGGTTCAGTTCCACTTTTGTTCTCTACTTAAGAAGTAAGGTATAAACCGATCTAAGGTGTCATTTCTCATGCCATAAAACTTGAATTACTTTATCAATATACTGTGTTCTACACCGTCAAATGCTTTAGCTAGATCAAACAATATTCCTACAATACATTTACATTATTCCATGAATGATGTTTTTTGAGTAAAAGGATATAAGTAAACTTCGGACCTTTATTACAAATAATTTTCTACACAAAACACATCAAATACTATTATTCTTTTGTTTTTTGCACACCCACTTCTAGAATTTAACTTGATTCACTTGGGGAGCAAAACTCCATTTGCACAAAAATAACTTGCCCCCCCCCTCTAACCGAATACTATCTATATACAACTTTGTTAAACATCTTTGAACGTCTTTATTGACATGTCTTTTTTTCCGATAAGTTATTAAATCAAATGAGTAAAATATTTTATTGGGTCAGTCTATAACTTATCCTTGACAAATATAACCTAAATATTAGACATGTTTTGTTTTCATGTTTCAATTTGACAAACGTTTTCGACTTTAAAAAATAGACATTTTCTGGTCTATATATTATTTATGAATACAATATTATTGGTTATAATCTGGTATAGGGTAAATATTGGTAATATTGTGATACTAATAATGTTATGATAGTTCTTTTTGAGCATTTTTTACAATTTTACTGAGCGAGAGAAGGACCGGTTTTGTGCAGGAACTTGTCCACGAACATTCTTAATACGTTGACTTAAAAAACCGATCTACCTCTCGCTCAGTAAAATTGTAAAAAATTCTCAAAAAGGACTATCATAATATTATTTTAGTGTCACAATATTACCAACCGTTCCCTATGTTTCCTAGGAATATTTTCGTGTATATGAGTACATACTCTGATGTAAAGCCCAGCCGATTCAGTAATTATATGAGTAACGTTCCTTCTGACCGCTACCTACTTAGCATAACATATATGTACACAAATAATAGTGAATATAGAAATGGAATACAAAAACAAAATCAAAATTTAATTAGGGATTACTCCTTTCAGATACTCATGTCACTGGTACGACTACACTGTTCACACTTCAGATATAACATAAAACGTAATGTACTAAATTATATAAAAACATTGTAACTTTTCGAATAAGCTGAAACACATCAATAATTATGTTCATAAATGATAATACAGAATGTTTCAGAAATACTTGGACAAACCTTGGGTATATGTTCCTCACATCAAAACAAGAATAAAGTTCATATAAACATATGTCCGAAAATCCTTAGTTTTTTTGTTATTAATGAAAGAAAATAATGAAACATCTGTTAGATATTGTGAGTTTGGTAGCAAGTGTTGCAACATTAATCAATTCAGAAACTCATAACACAGTTAAAAATGTACACAAATGACAAATGACTGTAGTAAACAAGTCTCCTTGGCAACACATAGCCATCTAGGATACAATGGGTTCATCAGCAGACTTGTATCTATAACATCATTCGATTATCTAACAAAATTAATGTTATTATCGGTTACAAACTTAAGTTGTTGGATTGTACTTCGAAACGCGTTGAACGTAAACTTTCATTGTTACGAGTTTCTGAATTGATTAAAGCTGCAACACTTGCTACCAAGCTGACAATATCTAACAGTTGTTTCATTATGTGCTTTCATTAATTACTAAAAAAAAATAAAGATTTTCGGACATATGTTTATATGATCTTTTTTTCTTGTTTTGGTGTGAGGAACATGTCCTTAAGGTTTGTCAAAGTATTTCTGTAACACGCTATATATAGACCTCAAGATGACTATTTCATAGTCGAAAAGTTTGTCCAATTGAAGCATGAAAACAAAACATGTCCAATATTTTGGCTATAGTTACTTGTGAATGATAACTTATGGATTAACACAAAAAAAAATTTAGTCGCTTAATATTTGGAAAGGTTTTAATAATAATATGGGTCAAATGCCTCACAACTGCTGAATTAAAACACAGCGGAAATTTTGGACCAAAATATATAATGAATTAATTAGAGCTTACCCTGAGCTAAGTACACTTAACATAGATTTAAGAAATAAATCAGATTAATTATTTATTTAATTGTTTAAGCTAATTGAGTTAAAAATTGATACACTAATATTCATGTAGGCCTACTTTCGTATTTTCTATTTGTATATAGACCTTATTATTACATGCTGTATGTATTTTACCATTTATTAATGTTATTGTGCTCAATGAACTCTCTTAATTTTGTGATATATTTTGTATAACTGATCTGAACTGCGCCCGAGCACGAGCTTCTGCTCTTTCGGGCTGCAATGCCTAATGTAGCTCAAGTGTATAGTATTAAATAAATAAATAAATATATATATATATAAGTAAATAAATAAATAAACTTATTAGCTAGTAACTTTATCTCCTATTTTATACATATCTCCTATTTTATACATAAATATTTTTTTAACAATTATTGTTAACAATAATAGCTGTTTCAGGTTTCTCAATGTTTAATGGTTATATATATATATATATATATATATATCACAGATAAATGTCTCAATTATCTCATTATTATTATTATTATTATTATTATTATTATTATTATTATTATAACTATTTCTTACCTATGTTTATTATTGTCACACTAACATTACTTATCCAACTTTCATTATTTACTTTCATGTTGTTTCATGGTCTAGATATTAATGTAATAACTATGTAAGCAATTGTATTCAATTAGAATTAGAGTCTGGCTGGGCGGAAGAGAAGGCCTACTGGCCTTAGCTCTGCCAGATTAAATAAATAAATTATTAAATTATTATTATTATTATTATTATTATTATTATTATTATTATTATTATTATTACACTGGTTTTACTTTCGAGTTTTGGGTATTTCTGGAACAATACCATATTGCATTGAGAAATTATTTATAGCTTAAAGGAAGAGAAGTTAAGATAATACATCCTATTTTGTCGTGCTTTTGACGTGTTTCACAATGACTCGGTAATATTCTTGTATGTAACGTATTTCATTGAGCTGTCATATGCAGGACATGTAGAAGTGAAGTAACTTACCTTAGGCGTAATACACCGCAGTTCATAATAATTACTCTTCGAATACAGTTCTGAAATAATTGATTTTCGCTAGCGCAGTATATAAATAAATTCCTCTGTCGAATTGTAGCTGTATGTGTGTCCTATATATGGCACTGAGATTACCTTCAAGTTCTGTAATTTAATTGGCTGGTGTATCTCCACTAAGGCTGCGTCTTAACAATTCTGTTTATGAACTGTAGGAGGAACCTGGCCTATTCGATGCTGGAAACTGAGATAGGCCGAGCAAGGCGGTGGAAATAGAATTTGAATTGCAAATTAAGGCGCTCCGAGACAAAAGAAGATATCCATACCAACCCCCGTCCCTTCCACAACCATCTGAAGCTTTACCCATCCCCGTCTGGTTATAGAGTTTCCCCTTCGTTCCTCTTCATTTCTTCGGAATCTATCTCCAGTCTGCGTCATTTCCTTTCTCGAGCCGGCCCCCCCGTTGCAGAACGCGTCATTATCGAAACCGTGCACGTAACGTCATGGACACTGCCTCCGTGAAGTTTAAGGACCTGGATGTAGGTCTTAATATGCGAACAGAAAATCTGGCTTTGGGGATTCAAACGTGGTATTCCAGACTCATTTTGAAGAGTAATTCAGGCGCTCAGAATATTACTGGCATATCCCAAACAAAGTTCAGAAATGAAATGAAGAAATTAATGTATGAGAAAAATGACATGATATATATATTATTATAATGTACCGAAGTGCATATGATATTTCCATGCAGATATTCTGCGTCATCATACAATGAAAGAGTAATGGAACGGAGAAAAATTCTCTCCGGCGCCGGGATTTGAACCCGGGTTTTCAGCTCTACGTGCTGACGCTTTATCCACTAAGCCACACCGGATTCTACCCCGGCGTCGGAAGAATCGTCTCAGATTAAGCTCCAACTCTTGGGTTCCCTCTGGTGGCCGCCCTCTGCATTACGTCATAGACATCTATGAACCTAGCTGAAAACCCGGGTTCAAATCCCGGCGCCGGAGAGAATTTTTCTCCGTTCCATTACTCTTTCATCGTATTATGACGCAGAATATCTGCATGGAAATATCATATGTACTTCGGTACATTAAAATAATATATATGATATGCGTAAATCACTTCGTGATTTAAAACGGCGCTTATTCCGTCGGATCCCGGCCAACTAGTCACTCATTACGAGTGCACCTCAGCACATGTGTGGACTTCGGTCCTAGGTTCATAGATATCTATGACGCAGTGCAGAGGGCGGCCACCAGAGGGAACCCAAGAGTTGGAACTCAATCAGAGACGATTCTTCCGACGCCGGGGTATAATCCGGTGTGGCTTAGTGGATAAAGCGTCAGCACGTAGAGCTGAAAACCCGGGTTCAAATCCCGGCGCCGGAGAGAATTTTTCTCCGTTCCATTACTCTTTCATCGACATGATATATGTTTTTAAAGCTTTACGAATTTTTAACATTAAACAGTTCGGGGCAGAAGAAGATACAGTATAAAAAAATAGACGACATTAAGATACATGGATCATATGCAGAGGCTAAGAGGAAGGCAGATAATAGGAAAAACTGGAGAATGCTAGGTTTGCAGTGAAAACCTGTCCATGGGCAGAACATTATGACTGAATGAATGAGACTTCATTATTTCAGGATTTGTTAACTGTGGTGCTTAAAGTTTGCTTTCAAATTCTTTATCCTTTGTCGTTAGTAGTTCATCTGTTTGTTTGCTGTTTAGTTAAACATGAAAATTAAAAAGAAATGTAATAATGATGATTTTTCTTTATTTGTTTGTCCTGGTATGAAAACTTTCATTTTTGCCAAGTAAATCAAAAGAACAATAATATCAAAATTTTTGTTTTGTCCAGTAAAAGAGTTAGTGGATGCAAACAAAAGCCCACACGGTTGGGATATGTCATTTATTCACTGTAAAAACTTTCTTTCTTCAATGTGAAATATGAGAGCTTTGGCATATCCCAATTAATTTGATACTTCATATGAAAGGTAAAGGCAGGAGTACACAGTCGTACACCTATCTCAAAATTCGAGGTCGGTTGGGATCTGCCGTTATTCTGAGCACCTCAGTTGCGTAGTTTCGTTGATCACGTGAGCTTCAGAATTTTTAGAAAATCTCTGCACTACACTTCTTTCTAATCGGTTATTTAATGAAGTTATATAAAGTACGCGATTATCCGTTGTTGGAATTGGCGATGACTATTGGATTATATTGTATGTCCCAAATCTATAGCACGGTATCTTTCATTCAGAGTAGTAGACTATTATTAATTCTGCCACAGCCTGTAACATGTATCTCTCAATCAGTAACAGGATTATTCTCTGTGTTGTAATGCTCTGACATGAATCCCTAATTCAGGAATAGGATTATTTTGTGTGCGATAAATCTCTGACACAAATCTTTCATAATCAGGAACATGATTGTGCTTTGTGCTGTAAATCTGTTACTTAATTCAAGAACAGGATTATTTTTTGTGTCACAAATTTCTGACACGAATTTAAATTCAGGAACATGATTATGCTTTATGTCACAAATCTCTGACACTAATTTGTAATCCAGGAACATGATTATGCTTTACGCCACAAACCTATGACACGAATTTTTAATTCAGGAGCATGATTATGCTTTATATCACAAATCTCTGAGACTAATTTGTAATCCAGGAGCATGATTATCCTTTATGTGACAAATCTCTGACACTAATTTGTAATTTAGGAACATGATTATGCTTTGTGTCACAAATCTGTAACACGATTTCTTAATTCAGGAACATAATTATGCTTTGTGTTACAAATCTATGACACGAATTTTTAATTCACGAACAGGATTATTTTGTGTTACAAATTTTTGACACGAATTTCTAATTCAGGAACATGATTATGCTTTGTGTCACAAATCTATGACACGAATTTTTAATTCAGGAATAAGATTATTTTATGTCATAAATCTCTGAAACGAATTTTTAATTCAGGAATGTGATTATGCTTTGTTGCACAAATCTATGATACAAATTTTTAATTAAGTAACAAGATTATTTTGTGTTACAAATCTATGACACAAATTTTTATTTCAATAACATGATTATTCGTTATGTCACAAATCTATAACACGATTTCTTAATTCAGGAACATGATTATTTTTATGTCATAAATTTATGACACGAATTTTTAATTCAGGGACATGTTATCCTTTCTGCCGCAATATCTGATACGATTTCCTAATTCAGGAACATGACTATGCTTTATGTCACAAATCTGTGACACGAATTCCTTATTCAGGAACATGTTATCATTTGCGTCACAAATCTCTGAAACGAATTTTTAATTCAGGAATATGATTATAATTTGTGCCACAAATCTATGACACAAATTTTTAATTAAGTAACAAGATTATTTTGTTTAGTTGGAAACCGGAGATTCGCAAACTGGGTTAAGAATGTCATCCCATTTTGTGTGTCACAGGCCAAAGCCTTTGGAAGATCCAAAGATTGCAAAGGATAACACCAAACGCGATCAAAAGATCAAACCTTTGGCAAAGGTCCATGAAAACACAAACTTGTATTTTCAAGAGTGTAAACTCTATTTATTGTTTTACGTTTTTTTCTGTTTTGGCTTCAATTCGCCTCTTCAGCTAGAGAAGTGTGATGACAAAAATTTTGTCGATCACTACTCTAGGACAGAGTGGAGAAGGAAAAATCTCTAACGAGAGTTCCAAATTGTAGGATTATTTTGTGTTACAAATCTATGACACAAAATTTTAATTCCATAACATGATTATGCTTTATGTCACAAATCTATAACACGATTTCTTAATTCAGGAACATGATTATTTTTATGTCGCAAATCTATGACACGAATTTTTAATTCAGGAACATGTTATCCTTTGTGTCACAATATCTGATACGATTTCTTAATTCAGGAACATGATTATGCTTTGTGTCACAAATATCTGACACGATTTCTTAATTCAAGAACATAATTATGCGTTGTGTAACAAATCTCTGACAAGATTTCTTAATTCAAGAACATGATTATGCTTTGTGTCACAAATTTCTGACACGATTTCTTAATTCAAGAACATTATTATGCTTTCTGTCACAAGTCTCTGACACGATTTCTTAATCCAGGAACACGATTATGCATTGTGTCACAAATCTCTGATACGATTTCTTAATTGAGGAATATGATTAGCCTATGCATTGTCACTAATCTCTGACACGATTTCTTGATTCAAGAACATGATTATGCTTTGTGTCACAAATCTCTGACACGATTTCTTAATTCAAGAACATGATTATGCTTTGTGTCACAAATATCTGACACGATTTCTTAATTCAAGAACATGATTATGTTTTGTGTCACAAATCTTTGTCACGATTTCTTAATTCAAGAACATTATTATGCTTTGTGTCACAAATCTCTGACACGATTTCTTAATTCAAAAACATTATTATGCTTTGTGTCACAAATGTCTGACACGATTTCTTAATTCAAGAACATTATTATGCTTTGTGTCACAAATCTCTGACACGATTTCTTAATTCAAGAACATGATTATACTTTGTGTCACAAATCTATGACACGATTTCGTAATTCAAGAACATGATTATACTTTGTGTCACGAATCTATGACAGGATTTCTTAATTAAGGAACATGATTATACTTTGTGTCACAAATCTGTGACACGACTTCTTAATTCAGGAACATGATTATACTTCATGTCACAAACCTCTGACACGAATTTGTAATTCAGGGACATTATTATGCTTTGCGTCACAAATTTATGACACGATTTCTTAATTCAGGAACATGATTATACTTTGTGTCACAAATCTATGACACGATTTCTTAATTAAGGAACATGATTATGCTTTGTGTCACAAATCTGTGACACGACTTCTTAATTCAGGAACATGATTATAATTCATGTCACAAACCTATGACACGAATTTGTAATTCAGGGACATTATTATGCTTTGCGTCACAAATTTATGACACGATTTCTTAATTCAGGAACATGATTATACTTTGTGTCACAAATCTATGACACGATTTCTTAATTCAGGAACATGATCATTCTGTGTCACAAATCTGTGAAAGAAATTTTTAATTCAGGAACAGGATTGTTTTTTGTCACAAATATCTGACACAAATTCTCAATTCAGGTATATGATTATGCTTTGTGTCACAAATCTATGTCATTAATTTTTAATTCAGGAACATAATTATGCTTTGTGTCACAAATTTATGACACGAATTTTTAATTCAGGAACATGATTATGCTTTATGTTAGAAAGCTATGACAAGAATTTTTAATTCAAGAACATGATTATACTTTGTGCCGTAAAGCTATGACACGCATTCCCACTCAAGAACAGAATTATGTAGTGTGCCACAAATATATGACACGTATATTTCATTCATGAACATTATTATTTTGTGTACTGCAAATGATGGTTTAAAAAAACGCAAATTTGAGATATTAAGCATTTGGTGAGCGTATTGTAGCGGCCATCTACTGAATTATTTATTAGGCCTATGTTACAGGAGTAGAAATTTTCAGTGGTTTTCATAAAACAGCTATAGTCCAAAGACTCATTTGTAAAAGAAAACAGTCATTGTCCAGCCAGGACGATGGTAGCATTTACAGATACCCATTTATATCACCTTTCTTTCGATTTGCAGTTAAGGGAAGGTGCTGAACTTCTCTGCTTCTGTTCGCAATCAATGCTCGTAGCATTTCTGTTTCTAGCTCTCTATTTTTTAATTGATATTAACAGTATTCAAGATGTTCCTAATATCAAAGGCGGTGTTAAGTTTAAACACGGTTTGTATCATACAAATAATCATCGGCTCTCGTGTGGTCCTATTCTCTTTACTAAAATATTTCAGCCAGTAATTAATTTTACTCTTGGTATACGTACCGACGGAAATAATGAAACTGTTATAGAAAGGATTTGACCTGCTGAATTTATTTTAAGCTTCTGCATTGCTCTCTTTCTGGTATGAAAGGTCTGGACCTCTGAATTGAATTCATTCATAAAATATTTAGATCAGTAAGCATTAACGCTGAGAACGTTGCCGAGGGCGTTTAAATATTCAAGCACGTAGGATTATTTGCTTGTGGAGAGAATGTTTTAGGTAGATGGGCTGCTTTTTGTTGAGGGCGGTGGTTACCACTTTAAGGATATATGTAAATACCAGGTTTATGGATGAGGAGGAAGAAAGGGGAGGAGGGAAGGAGGAGAAGAGATAAAAGTGGGCAACGCCAGCAGCTTAGTCTAGAAATAAATACCCCGGTTTTGAGTTAAGAAGCCAGATATTATTCAGTAGGAACTATTTTTCCTACCTCGTAAAATTTAGCGTTACGTTAATGGAGGTCTCTACGGACAAAATTTACAATTTATTTTATAATTTTTTTTCTCCCTCGGAATTTAGTCCAAGCTTGATTCAGTGAAATAACGGCTTCTTTTGAAAATAAAATGGGGTTCATTTTTAAGGATAGCTTCTTTCATATTTGTTTTTGAGTTAGATTCCATAAGAACAGGTTTCCACAGAGTACTTATACAGGAACATCATTTTATTTTTACTTCAATTTTTATTGCACCCGAGTTTTTTAATGTATTTCACTCCCACCCTCTCTACTAGTAAACTTCTAACCGTCCACCACACAGAACCAAGGCCGCGTATGCAGTACTGAGTTAGTGAGTATAGTACGTTCCAGAAATATGTTCGCGTTTTCCAGTGACGAAAGAGCTTTCAATACTGAATCATATTTTCGAACAGGTGCTGTGGTCCGTTTGTATACGTCGCATCCCGGTTTCCCCCACCCGCTTCTGCTCGCCCTTCTGTAAAGGCTAGTAGCTGGGCTGTCTTAGCTGTTTTCTGAAAACATTAATTTCTGTAAAGAATTGGACGTCTACATAATATTATACAACTGTTCAAAATAACTTAAATAAAAGGGCCTCGTTAAGTAATTAATTGTCACGTGATTTCCCCCTTTCTACGACCCTGCGACAAAACCACTTGGACGGACAGTAGATAGCATGTCTAAGTAATTTTATCTTTTCGGATCGACCAGAAGTGAAGATTGATTTTATAGTACGTAAGTACTCTTTTATAGAGTAGGTACAGAATTATTTCAACATGAGTTACTAGTTTGAAGAACGAAACTACTATAAACACTAGTTTATAGTACGATAATATGCACAAAAGAACTGAAGCCTGTATCGAAATGAACGGCCACCATTTTCAAAAGTGTGTTTAAATATCCATATTATGATTATTTTTCAATTTAACTTCATTCTCTATATTGTATGCTAATATGCTGTAGACAGTGTAATATACACTGCATCATGAATACGTTCGAATGAATAGCTCAATTCGTGAGTGAAAACACTCATTGTTAATACTGTACTGTATTTTGATTAAACAAAAACCTAATGAAAATCATCAAACTCAAAATCGCGATATTTCCTAGTGTACGTAAATGGATGAACTACTTTTCTTTCCTCCTATACCTAGTAAAGTGATTTGTATTAAAGGATGAAAACCGGAAACATCGTTTGCTACTCCCTTCCACGACTGGAGTTCGATGATACTGGCGTAAAATACAAACAAAATTGTTTTTTAGCTCCTTCCGCCTACACTCTTGTGTACGTTATAAAGAAATACAGAAATTCATGAGCAGCGAAAATTATTTAAGTCACACAGAGCTTGGTGTGCACTCAATATTGGTCCCTGAAGTCTTGTCAACCCACTTGAGATATGTGGATAAAAAAGGAATAATTGAGCCGGACTCTGGTAGAGTTCCTTTGTAGCTTTGTCGGTAGAGCGTTGACGCGCTCAGCCAAAGGTTCCGGGTTCGATGCCCGGAACATTTCTCCTTGAAATTATACTTATAATACTGCTAATACTTTTGTTACTACTACTACTACTATTAAGAGACACTTGGACTGAGATTTATAAAAAATGACTAAATATCATTATTCGCTTTTTTTGGTACGAAAATATTTCTTGAGATCTTACTAAGTTGATACTAAGCGGTTTTTTTGCCTCGAAGTCTCCTTTGAGCTCCAGGAGCGGTTTTTATGTAGGTCTGCTACATAGGTCAGTATTGTATCTCTTTCACAAACTTGTCTTTTTCTCGAAACCACCTACATTTTTTAGATTCAAAATGCTCCATGTGCAAGCAGTTTTCACCAGATTAAATTAAAATATTCGTACGCGTCCATGCATATATTATATATGATCTAATATTGAGACATTTTAAGTATTTTAAAAATCTTGGAGCTACAAAAACTAGTATGTAAATTAGAAATATGAATAAATAAATGTCTGATTTAAAAAATATGTATTGTGTCCATAATAAATTAGATTTCTTTAATTTCTCAATGTTAAAATATTGATCGTGTCTCTGTCATATGAAAAAATATGAACTTCCTGTATTTGAATGTAATTAGCATGGAAAATATTGATTATATAACTAATTTGCATAATTAAAGAAAAAATTAACTTTGAAACTATCAGTCCGATTGAGCTAAAAATTTGCACAAGGTTTCTAACAGACAGGTGAAAAATAAAATAACTGCCAATAAAACTGTAAAGATTTTACAAAAGTTCTAGTGTCCCTTAATACTGATACTACTGCTCCTGCCACTACTGCAACTACTACTACTGTAACTACTACTAATACTGCTACTACTACTACTACTACTACTACTACTACTACACCTATTACTAATACTGCTACTACTACTACTACTACTGCTACCGCTGTTACTGCTACTACTGTTACTGCTATTACTACTACTACTACTGCTACTACTACTACTGCTACTACTACTGCTACTACGATTACTAATACTGCTACAACTACTGCTACTACTTCTACTACTGCTACTATTACTAATACTGCAACAACTACTACTACTGCTACTGCTGTTACTGCTACTACTGTTATTGCTACTACTACTACTGCTACTACTACTGCTACTACTATTACTAATACTCCTACAACTACTACTACTACTGCTACTACTGTTACTAATACTGCTACAACTACTACTACTACTGCTGTTACTGCTACTACTGTTACTGCTACTACGATTACTAATACTGCTACAACTACTGCTACTACTTCTACTACTGCTACTATTACTAATACTGCAACAACTACTACTACTGCTACTGCTGTTATTGCTACTACTGTTATTGCTACTACTACTACTGCTACTACTACTACTATTACTAATACTCCTACAACTACTACTACTACTGCTACTACTACTGCTACTACTGTTACTAATACTGCTACAACTACTACTACTACTGCTGTTACTGCTACTACTGTTACTGCTATTACTACTACTACTACTGCTACTACTACTACTGCTACTACGATTACTAATACTGCTACAACTACTGCTACTACTTCTACTACTGCTACTATTACTAATACTGCAACAACTACTACTACTGCTACTGCTGTTACTGCTACTACTGTTATTGCTACTACTACTACTGCTACTACTACTGCTACTACTATTACTAATACTCCTACAACTACTACTACTACTGCTACTACTACTGCTACTACTGTTACTAATACTGCTACAACTACTACTACTACTGCTGTTACTGCTACTACTGTTACTGCTGTTACTGCTACTACTACTACTGCTACTACTACTGCTACTACTATTACTAATACTCCTACAACTACTACTACTACTGCTACTACTACTATTACTAATACTCCTACAACTACTACTACTACTGCTACTACTACTGCTACTACTGTTACTAATACTCCTACAACTACTACTACTACTGCTACTACTACTGCTACTACTGTTACTAATACTCCTACAACTACTACTACTACTGCTACTACTACTGCTACTACTATTACTAATACTGCTACTACTACTACTACTACTATTACTAATACTGCTACAACTAGTACTACTACTGCTGCTACTGCTACTACATACTACTGCTATTACTGCTGCTGCTACTT